>NC_045605.1:41959752-42260664 GCF_009762305.2 Zalophus californianus
TTTGTTCTAGTTTTTTTTTCATATTTTCTCTTTGTGTTTCAGTTTTGGAAGTTTTTGTTGAGTTTCAATTCACCCATTCTTTCCTGTGTCCTCTCCAGTCTGCTGATGAGTTCATCAAACACATTCTTTTTTTTTTTCTGCAAAGTTTTATTTAAGTTCTACTTAGTTAACATACAGTGTAATATTGGTTTCAGGAGTAGAATTTAGTGATTTATCACTTATGTACAACACCCAGTGCTCATCATAACAAGTGCCCTCATTAATGCCCATCATCCATCTAGCCCATCCCCCCACACACCTCCCTCCAGCAACTCAGTTTGTTATCTATCATTAAGAGTCTTTCATGGTGAATGGATAAAGAAGAAGTGGTATATATACACAATGGAATATTATGCAGCCATCAAAAGGAATGAGATCTTGCCATTTGCAATGACGTGGATGGTAATGGAGGGTGTTATGCTGAGTGAAATAAGTCAATCAGAGAAAGACATGTATCATATGACCTCACTGATATGAGGAATTCTTAATCTCAGGAAACAAACTGAGGGTTGCTGGAGTGGGGGTGGGGTGGGAGGGATGGGGTGGCTAGGTGATAGACATTGGGGAGGGTATGTGCTATGGTGAGCGCTGTGAATTGTGCAAGACTGTTGAATCACAGATCTGTACCTCTGAAACAAATAATGCAATATATGCTAAGAAAAAAAAGAAGAAGATAGCTAGAGGGGAAAAATGAAGGGGGGTAAATCGGAGGGGGAGACGAACCATGAGAGATAATGGACTCTGAAAAAGAAACTGAGGGTTTTAGAGGGGAGGGGGGTGGGGGGATGGGTTAGCCTGGTGATGGGTATTAAAGAGGGCACATTCTGCATGGAGCACTGGGTGTTACACACAAACAATGAATCATGGAGCACTACATCACAAACTAATGATGTAATGTATGGTGATTAACATAACAATAAAAAATTTAAAGAAAAAAATCTTTCATGGTTTCCTTCTTCTCTCTCTCTCTTTTTTCCCCTTCCCATATGTTTATCTGTTTTGTTTCCTAAATTCCACATGTGAGTGAAATCATTTGGTATTTGTCTTTCTTTGACTTATTTTGCCTAGCATTATACACTCTAGCTCCATCCATTTTGTTGCAAGTGGTAAGATTTCATTCTTTTTGATGGCTGAGTGATATTCCATTGTATATATATATATACACTTCTTCTTTATTCTTCAGTTGGTGGACATTTTGGCTCTTTCCATAGTTTGGCTATTATTGATAATGCTGCTATAAACATTGGGGTGTAGGTACCCCTTCGAATCTGTATTTTTATATCCTTTGTGTAAATACCTAGTAGTGCAATTGCTGGATCATAGGGTTATTCTATTTTTAACTTTTTGAGGAACCTCCATACTCTTCTCCAGAGTGGCTGCACCACTTTGCATTCCCACCAACAGTGCATGAAGTGTCCCCTTTCTCCACATCGTCGCCAACACCTGTTGTTTCCTGTGTTGTTAATTTCAGCCATTCCGCCAAGCGTGAGGTGGTATCTCATTGTGGTTTTGATTTGTATTACCCTGATGATGGGTGATGTTGAGCATCTTTTCATGTGTTGGGAGCCATCTGGACGTCATCTTTGGAGAAATGCCTATTCATGTCTTCTGCCCATTTCTTCATTGGATTGTTTGTTTTTTGGGTGTTGAGTTTGATAGATTTTGAATACTAACCCTTTATCATATATTTCATTTGCAAATATCTTCTCTGACTCTGTAGGCTGCCTTTTGGTTTTGTTGACTGTTTCCCTTGCTGTGTGGAAGCTTTCTATCTAGATGAAATCCCAATAGTTCATTTTTGCTTTTGTTTCTCTGGCTTCTGGAAACGTGTCTCATAAGAAGTTACTGTGGCTGAGATCAAAGAAGTTCCTGCCTGTGTTCTCCTCTAGGATTTTTATGGTGTCTCATACTTAGGTCTTTCATCCATTTTGAATTTATTTTTGTGTATGGCATTAGAAAGTGGTCAAGTTTTATTCTTCTGCATGTTGCTATCCAGTTTTCCCAACACCATTTGTTGAAGAGACTTTCTTCCACTGGATATTCTTTCCTGCTTTGTCGAAGATTAGTTGGCCTTATACTTGTGGGTCTGTTTCTGGGTTTTCTATTCTGTTCCACTGACCTATGTGTCTGTTTTTGTGCCAGTACCATACTATCTTGATGACTACAGCTTTGTAATATAGCCTGAAGCCTGGAATCATGTTGCCTCCAACTTTGCTTAACCGCATTCTTTATTGCTATTAGAACATTTTTGATTTCTAGCATTTCCTTTTGATTCTTAGAATTTCCACCTCCCTACTTACATTATCCACCTTATCCCTACATGTTGTTTATTGTTCTGTTTAAGCTCTTAACATATTAAGCATACTTATTTAATTATTTTATTATATGTATATGTACATTTACATATATACATATATAATTATGTGAATTTATTATGGAAATAAATAATGAGATGTCTTAAGTCTGGTCCTGATGTTTGCTTTATCTCTTCAGGCTGTTTCTTTTTCCTTTTGTCATGTCTGTAATTTTTTTTTGGAAGCTACTGCTTTAGGTAATAAGAACTGGGTAAATAGGCCTCTAGTGTGAGGATTTATGTTAACCTGGCTAGTATTTTGACTTTGTTTAATGTTTGTCATAGCTACAAGCGCCAGAAACTTTGAATCTTTATCTCCTTGTTTTGTCTCCCCTCTTGACTTTGGGGTTCTCTGTGAACTCCTCCTCAAAAAGTATCTGTACCTTGAAGTGCTTTTAGCAGTGATCCACTATTATTACACTACAGCCCTGTTAGAACAGTAGTAAAGTGTCAGGGAGTGAATCATTCTACTATCTCATGATTACATATCAGTCCTCTAGCAGGCTTGAGTCTCTGGCCTGTGAGCTTCAGAAGTGTTTCCTTTTGTATAGCTTTCCATTCTCTTTAGTGAGACAGGAAGGCTATCCCAGGCTAGAATGAGACAAATGTATTTAACACCCTGTAACAGGGCTCTGGTAAAGTCTTTCCCACTGGAGAGTAGGCCTTTGTAATGGAGAAAGTTCTAGACACATTTCATAAGAATTTCTTTTTTCTTCCCTTGCCAGAGCCACAAAAGAATCTTTCTCAGATCTTCACCATGAGAACCTGGTGTGGAATCTGGAAATAGAGCCTGTTTAAGCACAGGGACCCCCTTTTAACTGCTGACTCTCACACTGGTCCATACTCAACCCCAAAATTGCCACTGAAGTGTTCCTATCAGTTTATGGCTCTAGGAGCTTCTGCCACAGATAATAAAATCTTGGCTTGGAGTCTCTGAATTCACCTGTCTCTCAGGATTTCAGTGTGGCAGTGTGTATTGCAAATTTAGTCCTCTGCAGCATCCAAGAAGAATTATTGATTTTCAGTTTGTCCAGCTCTTTCTTATTGTAAGGATAAGAATAACAATTTCCAAGCTCCTTATATATCAGAGCTGAAACCAGAAGTCAGTTGCTTTGTGTTTAATTTATCAACTCATACCTGTCCTGTTTTCTATGTCATCCAGGTATTTTCAAATGAATAACCTGAGCTTTATCTAGGACTTCAGTGCCTGAGTTATAATGTTGTTAAATGTTACCATTCTGTGGAGTTATTTAAATTTTAACATGGCACAGAAACATATGAAATATGAAAAACAACAGATTTGGTTTCAGAAGACCTGGTTCCAGCCCTTGATGGTTGGGTGACTTTGGGTGTTAGGATTATTAAATGAATCAAATAAGACATATGCTCAATCAAAGCTAAATTTTTATTAGTGTTATTTAGAAGTATTTCTTAAGCTTTTAAATGATGTATTATTAGTAATAAAATTATCATTTTAAATCTAAGTACTTGATTTCTATAAGAGAGAATTCTAGATTCTTTAGCAGGCAGGTCAGAGAAATATTTTCCAGCTGATAGTCACATAAAGATGCTTTTAAATTTTACCAATTAAGTTACTCCTATTCACAATGTATTTAAGAGTAGTTAAGAGTTGTCCAACAGTGAGGGTTCAGGGCCTATCTGGGTCTGAATCATTTGTTCTTTTGTTTTGTTTTGATAGATGAGATCCTAAGAGACCAGGTCTTATTTTTCATCCATTCACTAATTTGTGAATCTTTATATATATTTATTGAGCTTGAACATGTTTCAGGCATATGATTGGTAATGGAGATAAAGAATAAATAGCTTAGAGCTTCTCTGCTCAAGGTGTTCAAAGTGTGTTTGGGAAAACAGCTATGTGCAGCAACAATTAGATTGAGGAAAGGTTTTGGTAACAGTAGGGCTAGGAAATAAAATAAGCCAAATCGTGAGAGAGTGCTCTAAAGTTTAGGCTTGATCATGTATATAACATTATGCCAAAAGATAATTTTTTTAAAAGGGAAATGCATGATGAGGTCTATTTACTATATTCCTATAGCTGAGCAAAGGATTACAAATAAAAAGATACTGCAATAGTTTAAGTGACAGGTTTAAAAAGACTGAATACAATAAATATAATGTAAATAAGATGAATTTGGGAGTTCTTCAGGAACTAGAATTGATAGGGGTGCCTGGGTGGTTTAGTCAGTTAAGTATCTGACTCTTGGTTTCAGCTCAGGTCATGATCTCAGGGTCGTGAGATCAAGCCCCACACCAGGAGTTTAAATAACTCCACAGAATGGTAACATTTAACAACATTATAACTCAGGCACTGAAGTCTGCACTTAGTGCAGAGTCTGCTTGAGATTCTCTTCCTCTCCCCATAAATAAATAAATAAATAGATAAATAAATAAATAAAATCTTTAAAGAAAAAAAGAAATGGAATTGATAAGTGATAGAAAGGATTATGCCAGATTTCTCCCTCCTTTTATTTACTGAATGGTTAAAATTGAAAGCAGTAAATAGTAATCAAGCATACTCTGTGAGGGCATCAACTATAAAGAGGACTTTTTTGGCCACTAAACACAGTTTAGTAGAAAAAGAAAATTGATCTGTATAAACAAAATTGTATGTATAAACAGTAGAATTGTATGTATAAACAGAAGACAAAAAAAGGGAGTACAGTTCAATGTAGATTTTTAAAGTTATTATTATTTTGTCCAATCCCTCAAAGCAATGTCAACAAATTCTAACTGATTCTAATTCTGAATGGGAATTTCTGGGTTTCGAGGGCCAGAGAAAAAAATGGGAATTTTTTTGAAAGTCAAAGACATCTTATGGAAGTCCAGTGTTCACATGAAACGTCACCAACAAAAGGAATTTTGGAAAAATTTTAAGAGTTAACAACTAAAAGAAGAGGAAAATCGCTAATGATTATAATAATAGTGTATGTTTACACATGAGCAAGGAATTCTTCTAAGGGCTTTACAAATATTATATCATTTAATCTTTGCCATAGTCCTATTAGATAGTGTTACTTTTCCCATTTGGCAGAGAGGAATGAGACACAGAGAGCTTAAGGAACTTGTCCAACTTCACACAACTGATGTGTAGCAGAACTGAGTTTTAAACTTAGGCCATTTATTTCAATTATACTATACTACCTCACAGATTATGACACTGTAAAAGTTTTTTTTTTTTAATAATTTGAACATCGAGCATTAATATCAGCTTTTGGGAAAATTAAAGCCTTTAAATATTTTTTTCAGGTTGACAGCTTTTGTGGTCATGTTGAGAAAGTCAAATGTGAAGATATAGATGTCATGTTCTGTTGTTATACATTTTTAGAAGAATTACACAAATATACAAATATTACTTAATTCATTTTTGTTCTAATTATGATAGATAATTTCTGAGTGCTTACTATGGATCATAAAATAGTCTAATTGCTTCACGTATTAATTTTTGTCACTTTCATAACAACCCTGAAAGACAATGCAATTGTTATCCTCATTTTACAGAGGCACAGAGAGGTTGTCACCCAGGTAGTAAGGAGTTGAGATTTGAATCCAGGCTGTCTGACTTCATTTCCCTATACTTCTAGGCTATTTGGCTTTCCCTGTAAGTTTATAGAGATTCCTGGGCACCTGGGTGGCTCAGTTGCTTAAGAATCCGACTCTTGATTTCAGCTCAGGTCATGATCTCAGAGTTGTGGGATCGAGCCCCACATTGAGCATCATGCTGAACATGGAGCCTGCTTGGGATTCTCTCTCTCCCTCTCCCTCTGCCCCTCCCCTACCCCTATTCATGCTCTCTGTCTCTCTCTCTCTAAAAAAAAAATTCCACTCTTCTTTCTGATTTTAATTATTTTGTATTATGAGACTGATTATAACATGAATTCACTGAAGTTTCAGAGGATATATTTCTCCATCTCTCTGAGACTTGTCAGTATTATTATAATACAATAAAAGTAAAGTTATCCTGAACAACCACTAGCATTAGCAAAATTCTATTTAGTTAATTTGCCATGGAGAAAATGATTTGAGTTAGTGATCTTTTTTTCATTACTTCACTGTATATATATAATTTCTTCATAATATTTTTAGCTAGTCAGAATATGTTTATTTATGGTCTTGTGATACTCCTACTTTGGGACTTAGACCTTTGAGATAGAACTAGCAAGATTATAGTTTGCAATAGAATTGAATATATTATTAGGTAATAATTCTTTGGAAAATAAATATTGTTCTTACTACTTAACCATGATTTGAGCCTAGTTAACTCAAACATTAACACTTTGATGATTTAGGAAGCACTATCTAAAGTTGACTAAAACCTGAAGTATTTTTTACAATATTTATTTATTTAAGTCATCTCTATACCCAATGTGGGGCTTGAACTCATGACCCTGAGATGAAGAGCTACATGCTCTTCTGACTAAACCAGCCAGGTGCCCCACGGCTGAAATATTTAGACACCATATATAGGTTTCAAATATATGTGTTTCTATTTTTACTTATACATAGATATCACCTGTATATGACACACTAACAAATATACACATTATGTAGGTATGTGTGTATATATTTAATATCATCTAGTGTGCTGCAGTGTTATTTTTTAAATTTTATTTTATTATGTTATGTTAGTCACCATACAATACGTCATTAGTTTTTGATGTAGTGATTCACAATTCATTGTTTTCGTATAACACCCAGTGCTCCATGCAGTACATGCCCTCCTTAATACCCATCACTGGGCTAACACATCCCACACCCACCTCCCCTCTAAAACCCTCAGTTTGTTTCTCAGAGTCCATAATCTCTCATGGTTCATCTCTCCCTCCGATTTCCCCCCTTCATTTTTCCCTTCCTTCTCCTAATGTCCTCCATGTTATTCCTTAAGTTCCACAAATAAGTGAAACTATATGATAATCGACTTTCTCTGCTTGACTTCTTTCACTTAGCTTAATCTCCTCCAGTCCCATCCATGTTGATGTAAAAGTTGGGTATTCATCCTTTCTGATGGCTGAGTAATATTGCATTGTATATATGGACCACATCTTCTTTATCCATTCATCTGTTAAAGGGCATTTTGTCTCTTTCCACAATTTGGCTATTGCGGACGTTGCTGCTGTGAACACTACATCTGTGTCTTTGCAGTAAATACCAAGCAGTGCAATTGCTGGGTCAGAGGGTACCCCTATTTTTAATTTTCTGAGGCACCTCCACACTGTTTTCCAAAGTGGCTGTACCAACTTGCATTCTCACCAGTGTAAGAGGGTTCCCCTTTCTCCACAACCTCTCCAACATTTGTTGTTTCTTGCCTTGTCCATTTTTGCCATTCTAACTGGTGTAAGGTAGTATCTCAGTGTGTTTTTTTTTTAAAGATTTATTTATTTATTTTGAGAGACTGAGAATGAGAGAGAGAGAGAGAGAGAGAGATCGCACATGAGGGGGGGAGGGTCAGAGGGAGAAGCAGACTCCCCGCCAAGCAGGGAGCCCGATGTGGGACTCTATCCCGGGACTCCAGGATCATGACCCGAGCCGAAGGCCGTCGCTTAACCGACTGAGCCACCCAGGCGCCCCTCAGTGTGGTTTTGATTTGAATTTCCCTAATGGCTAAGGATGATGAACATTTTTTCATGTGTCTGATAGCCATTTGTATGTCTTCAGAAAAGTGTCTGTTCGTGTCTTCTGCCCATTTTTTTACTTGATTATTTGTTTTTTGGGTGTTGAGTTTGAGAAGTTCTTTATAGATCTTGGATACCAGCCCTTATCTGTAGTGTCATTTGCAAATATATTCTCCCATTCTGTGGGTTGCCTCTTAGTTTTGTGGACTATTTCCTTTGCTGTGCAGAAGATTTTTATCTTGATGAAGTCTCAAAAGTTCATTTTTGCTTTAGTTTCACCAGCTTTTGGAGATGTATCTTGAAAGAAGTTTCTGTGGCCGATGTCAAAGGTTACTGCCTATGTTCTCTTCTAGGATTTTGATGGATTCCTGTCTCACATTGAGGTCTTTGATCCATTTTGAGTTTATCTTTGTGTATGGTGTTAGAGAATGGTTGAGTTTCATTCTTCTTCATGTGGCTGTCCAATTTTCCCAGCACCATTTATTGAAGAGACTGTCTTTTTTCCATTGCATGTTTTTCCTGCTTTGTCGAAGATTATTTGACCATAGAGTTGAGGGTCCATATCTGGGCTCTCTATTCTGTTCCGCTGGTCTATATGTCTGTGTTTGTGCCAGTACCATGCTGTCTTGGTGATCACAGCTTTGTAATATAGCTTGAAATCAGGCAACGTGATGCCTCCAGCTTTGTTTTCCTTTTTCAACATTTCCTTGGGGATTCAGGGTCTTTTCTGATTCCATACAAATTTTAGGATTGTTTGTTCCAGCACTTTGAAAAATGTCATTGGAATTTTGATCGGGATGGCACTGAAGGTATAGATTGCTCTGGGTAGCATAGACATTTTAACAATGTTTATTCTTCCGATCCATGAGCATGGAATGATTTTCCATTTTTTTGTGTCTTCTTCAATTTGTTTCATGAGTGTTCTGTAGTTCCTAGAGGATAGATCCTTTACCTCTTTGGTTAGGTTTATTCCAAGGTATCTTATGGTTTTTGGTGCTATTGTGAATGGAATCATTTCTCTAATTTCTCTTTCTACAGATGCATTGTTAGTGTATAAGAAAGCAACTGATTTCTGGTCATTGATTTTGTATCCTGCCACATTACTGAATTGCTGTATGAGTTCTAGTAATTTGGGGGTGGAGTCTTTTGGATTTTCCACATAAAGTATCATGTCATCTGTGAAAAGAGACAGTTTGACTTCTTCTTTGCCAATTTGAATACCTTTTATTTCTTTTTGTTGTCTGATTGCTGTTGCTAGGACTTCTAGTACTATGTTGAACAATAGTAGCGAGAGTGGGCATCCTTGACATGTTCCTGATCTTAAGGGAAAGGCTCTCAGCTTTTCCCCATTGAGGATGATATTCACTGTGGGTTTTTCATAGATGGATTTTATGAATTTGAGGAATGTTCTCTCTATCCCTATACTCTGAAGAGTTTTAATCAGGAAAGGATGCTGTATTTTGTCAAATGCTTTTTCTGCATCATTTGAGAGGACCATATGGTTCTTCTCTCTCCTCTTATTAATGTGTTCTATCACATTGATTGATTTGTGAATGTTGAACCACACTTGCATCCCGGGGATAAATCCCACTTGGTCGTGGTGGATGATCCTTTTAATGTATTGTTGGATCCTATTAGCTAGGATTTTGTTGAGAATTTTGGAATCTGTGTTCATCAGTGATACTGGTCTGAAATTCTTTTTGATGGGTTCTTTGCCTGGTTTGGTGATCAAGGTAATGCTGGCTTCATAGAATGAGTCTCGAACTTTCCTTCTGTTTCTATTTTTTGAAACAGTTTCAGTAGAAGAGGTATTATTTCTTCTTTGAATGTTTGGTAGAATTCCCCAGGGAATCCATCAGGCCCTGGACTCTTGTATTTTGGGAGGTGTTTGATCACTGCTTCAATCTCGTTACTGATTATTGGCCTATTCAGGTTGTCAATTTCTTCCTGTTTCAGTCTTGAGAGTTTATAGGTTTCCGGAAAGATGTTCATTTCATCCAGGTCACTCAGCTTATTGGCATATAGTTGTTGATAATCATTTCTAATAATTGTTTCTATTTCCTTGGACTTAGTCATGATCTCTCCCATTTCATTCATAATTTTATTAATTTGTGTCCTTTTTCTTTTCTGTTGGATAATTCTGACCAGTGGTTTATCGATCTTATTAATTCTTTCAAAGAACCAGCTTCTAATATTGTTGATCGAATCTACTGTGTTTCTGATTTCTAATTCATTGATCTCTACCTTAAACTTAACTATTTCTCTTCTAATGTGTGGCCTAGGCATCGTTTGTTGCTTTTTCTCTTTAAGTTCTCTTTAAGTTCTCTTAAGTTCTTTAAGGTGTAGAGAGTTAGATGGAGAATTTGGGATTTTTCTATTTTTTTGAGAGAGGCTTGCATGGCTATATATTTACCCCCTAGGACTGCCTTTGCAGTATCCCATAGGTTTTGGACCGATGTGTTTTCATTCTCATTGGTTTCCATGAATTGTATAAGTTCTTCTTTGATTTCCTGGTTGACCTAAACATTCTTGAGCAGAGTGGTCTTTAGATTCCAAGTGTTGGAATTTCTTCGAAAATTTTTCTTGTGATTGAGTTCCAGTTTTAAAGCATTATGGTCTGAGAATATACGGGAAATAATTTCAGTCTTTTGGTATCAGTTGAGACCAGATTTGTGACCCAGTATGTGGTCTATTCTGGAGAATATTCCATGTGCACTTGAGAAGAATGAGGATTCTGTTGTTTTAGGGTGAAATGTTCTGTATATATCTATGATGTCCATCTGGTCCAGTGTGGCATTCAAAGCTCTTATTTCTTTTTTTTTTTTTTTGCTAATTTTTAAAAAATTTTTTTTGTTATATTAATCACCATACATTACATCATTAGTTCTTGTTGTAGTGTTCCATGATTCATTGTGAATAACACCCACTGCTCCATGCAAAACGTGCCTCTTTAATACCCATCACCAGGCTAACCCATCCCCCCCACCCCTCCCCTCTAGAACCCTCAGTTTGTTTTTCAAAGTCCATCATCTCTCACAGTTCGTCTCCCTGTCCAATTTACCCCCCTTCATTTTTCCCCTCCAGCAATCTTCTTCTTTTTTTTCTTAACATATATTGAATTATTTGTTTCAGAGGTACAGATCTGTGATTCAAAAGTCTTGCAAAATTCACAGCACTCATCATAGCACATACCCTCCCCAATGTCTATCACCCAGCTACCCCATCCCTCCCACCCCACCCCCACTCCAGCAACCCTCAGTTTCTTTCCTGAGGTTAAGAATTCCTCATATCAAAAAATAAATAAATAAATAATAAAAATAAATAAAGAATTCCTCATATCAATGAGGTCATATGATACATGTCTTTCTCTGATTGAATTATTTCACTCAGCATAACACCCTCCATTACCATCCACGTCATTGCAAATGGCAAGATCTCATTCCTTTTGATGGCTGCATAATATTCCATTGTGTATATATACCACCTCTTCTTTATCCATTCATCTGTCGATGGACATCTTGGCTCTTTCCACAGTTTGGCTATTGTGGACATTGCTGCTATAAACATTGGGGTGCACGTACACCTTCGGATCCCTACATTTGTATCTTTGGAGTAAATACCCAGTAGTGCAATTGCTGGATCGTACAGTAGCTCAATTTTCAACTTTTTGAGGAACCTCCATACTGTTTTTCAGAGTGGCTGCACCAGCTTGCATTCCCACCAACAGCATAGGAGGGTTCCCCTTTCTCCACATCCTGGGCAACATCTGTCCTTTCCTGACTTGTTAATTTTAGCCACTCTGACTGGTCTGAGGTGGTATCTCATTGAGGTTTTGATTTGGATTTCCCTGATGCCAAGCGATGTTGAGCACATTTTCATGTGTCTGTTGGCCATTTGGATGTCTTCTTTGGAAAAATGTCTGTTCATGGCTTCTGCCCATTTCTTGATTGGATCATTTGTTCTTTGGGTGTTGAGTTTGATAAGTTCTTTATAGATTTTGGATACTAGCCCTTTATCTGATATGTCATTTGCAAACATTTTCTCCCATTCTGTCGGTTGTCTTTTGGTTTTGTGGACTGTTTCTTTTGCTATGCAAAAGCTTTTTATCTTGATGAAGTCCCAATAGCTCATTTTTGCCATTGCTTCCCTTGCCTTTAGCGATGTTTCTAGGAAGAAGTTGCTGTGGCTGAGGTCGAAGAGGTTGCTGCCTGTGTTCTCTTTAGGATTTTGATGGAGTCCTGTCTCACGTTTAGGTCTTTCAACCATTTTGAGTCTATTTTTGTGTGTGGTGTAAGGAAATGGTCCAGTTTCATTCTTCTGCATGTGGCTGTCCAATTTTCCCAACACCATTTGTTGAAGAGACTCTCTTTTTTTCCATTGGACATTCTTTCCTGCTTTGTCAAAGATGAGTTGACCATAGAGTTGAGGGTCCATTTCTGGGCTCTCTATTCTGTTCCATTGATCTATGTGTCTGTTTTTGTGCCAGTACCATACTGTCTTGATGATGACAGCTTTGTTATAGAGCTGGAAGTCCGGAATTGTGATGCCGCCAGCTTTGGTTTTCTTTTTCAACATTCCTCTGGCTATTCGGGGTCTTTTCTGGTTCCATACAAATTTTAGGATTATTTCTTCCATTTCTTTGAAAAAAGTGGATGGTATTTTGAGGGGGATTACATTGAAATGTGTAGATTGCTCTAGGTAGCATTGACATCTTAATGTTTGTTCTTCCAATCCATGAGCATGGAAAGTTTTTCCATTTCTTTGTGTCTTCCTCAATTTCTTCATGAGTATTTTATACTTTTCTGAGTACAGATCCTTTGCCTCTTTGGTTAGATTTATTCCTAGGTATCTTATGTTTTTGGGTGCAATTGTAAATGGGATCGACTCCTTAATTTCTCTCTCTTCTGTCTTGTTGTTGGTGTATAGGAATGCCACTGATTTCTGTGGATTGATTTTATATCCTGCCACTTTACTGAATTCCTGTATGAGTTCTAGCACTTTTGGGGTGGAGTCTTTTGGGTTTTCCACATAAAGTATCATATCATCTGCAAAGAGTGAGAGTTTGACTTCCTCTTTGCCGAATGGATGCCTTTGATTTCTTTTTGTGTCTGATCGCTGTGGCTAGGACTTCTAACACTATGTTGAATAGCAGTGGTGAGAGTGGACATCCTTGCCGCATTCCTGACCTTAGGGGAAAAGCTCTCAGGTTTTCCCCATTGAGAATGATATTCGCTGTAGGTTTTTCATAGATGGCTTTTATGATATTGAGGTATGTACCCTCTATCCCTATACGCTGAAGAGTTTTGATCAAGAAAGGATGCTGTACTTTGTCAAATGCTTTTTCTCTATCTATTGAGAGGATCATACGGTTCTTGTTCTTTCTTTTATTAATGTATTGTATCACGTTGATTGATTTGCTGATTTTGAACCAACCTTGCAGCACAGGGATAAATCCCACTTGGTCATGGTGAATAATCCTTTTAATGTACTGTTAGATCCTATTGGCTGGTATTTTGGTGAGAATTTTTGCATCCATGTTCATTCAGGATATTGGTCTGTAATTCTCCTTTTTGATGGGGTCTTTGGTTTTGGGATCAAGGTAATGGTGGCCTCATAAAATGAGTTTGGAAGTTTTCCTTCTATTTCTATTTTTTGGAAGAGTTTCAGAAGAATAGGTAATAATTATTCTTTAAATATTTGGTAGAATTCTCCTGGGAAGCCATCTGGCCCTGGGCTTTGGTTCGTTGGGAGATTTTTGATGACTGCTTCAATTCCCTTCAATTCTTTGGAAATTGAAGGGAATCCTTAGTGGTTATAGGTCTGTTCAGGTTTTCTATTTCTTTCTGGTTCAATTTTGGTAGTTGATACATCTCTAGGAATACATCCATTTCTTCCAGGTTATCTAATTTGCTGGCATATAGTTGCTCATAATATGTTCTTATAATTGTTTGTATTTCTTTGGTGTTGGTTGTGATCTCTCCTCTTTTATTCATGATTTTGTTGATTTGGGCCATTTCTGTTTTCTTTTTGATAAGTCTGGCCAGGGGTTTATCAGTCTTCTTAATTCTTTCAAAGAACCAGCTCCTAGTTTTGTTGATCTGTTCTACTGTTCTTTTGGTTTCTATTTCATTGATTTGTGTTCTGATCTTCATTATTTCTCTTTCCTGCTGGGTTTAGGCTTTATTTGCTGTTTTTCTCTAGCTCCTTTAGGTGTAGGGTTATGTTGTGTATTTGAGAGCTTTCTTGTTTCTTGAGAATGGCTTTGTATTGCTATATACTTTCCTCTCAGGACTGCCTTTGCTGAATCCCAAAGATTTTGTAGTTGTGTTTTCATTTTCATTGGTTTCCATGATTTTTTTTAATTCTTCTTTAACTTCCTGGTTGACCCATTCATTCTTTAGTAGGATGCTCTTTAGCCTCCATTTATTCAGGTTCTTTCTGACTTTCCTCTTGTGATTGAGTTCTAGTTTCAAAGCATTGTGGTCTGAAAATATGCAGGGAACAATCCCATCTTCTGGTACCGGTTGAGACCTGATTTGTGACCTAGGATGTGATCTATTCTGGAGAATGTTCTATGGGCACTAGAGAAGAATGTGTATTCCGTTGCTTTGGGATGGAATGTTCTGAATATGTCTGTGAAGTCCATTTGGTCCAGTGTGTCATTTAAAGTCTTTATATCCTTGTTGATCTTTTGCTTAGATGATCTGTCCATTTCAGTGAGGGGGGTGTTAAAGACCCCCAGTATTATTGTATTGTTGTCAATGTGTTTCTTTGCTTTTGTTATTAATTGCTTTATATAATTGGCTGTTCCCATATTAGGGGCATAGATATTTACAGTTGTTAGATCTTCTTGTTGGATAGACCCTTTAAGTAGGATATAGTGTCCTTCCTCATCTCTTATTACAGTCTTTGTTTTAAAATCTAATTTGTCTGATATTAGAATTGCCACCCCACCTTTCTTTTGGTGTCCATTAACATGGTAAATGGTTTTCCACCCCCTCACTCTCAATGTGGGGGTGTCTTTGGGTCTAAAATGAGTCTCTTCCAGACAGCCTATCGATGGGTCTTTTTTTTTATTTATTTTATTTTTTTTTAAAGATTTTATTTCTTTGAGACAGAGAATGAGAGAGAGAGAGAGAGCATGAGAGGGGGGAGGGTCAGAGGGAGAAGCAGACTCCCTGCTGAGCAGGGAGCCCTATGCGGGACTCGATCCTGGGACTCCAGGATCATGACCTGAGCCGAAGGCAGTTGCTTAACCAACTGAGCCACCCAGGTGCCCGGGTCTTTTTTTTTTAATCCAATCTGATAGCCTGTGTCTTTTGATTGGGGCATTTAGCCCATTTACATTCAGGTTAACTATTGAAATTATGAATTTAGTGCCATTTATTGCCTGTAAGGTGACTGTTACTGTATATTGTCTCTGTTCCTTCTGGTCTATGTTGCTTTTAGGCTCTCTCTTTACTTGTGGACCCCTTTAAATATTTTTGGAGGGCTGGTTTCATGTTCGCAAATTCCTTTAATTTCTGTTTGTCCTGGAAGCTTTTGATCTTTCCTATTTTCAATGAAAGCCTAGCTGGATATAGTATTATTGGCTGCATATTTTTCTCGTTTAGTGCTCTGAGGATATCATGCCAGTCCTTTCTGGCTTGCCAGGTCTCTGTGGATAGGTGTCTTGCCAATCTAATGTTTCTACCATTTTAGTTTACATATCTCTTCTCCCGAGCTGCTTTCAAGATTTTCTCTTTATCTGTGAGACTGTAAGTTTTACTATTAGATGTCAGGGTGTTGACCTATTTTTATTGATTTTGAGAGGGGTTCTCTGTGCCTCTTGGATTTTGATGCCTGTTTCTTTCCCCACATTAAGGAAGTTCTCTGGTATAATTTGCTCCAATATACCAACTGCCCCTCTCTCTCTTTCTTCTTCTTCTGGGATCCCAATTATTCTAATGTTGTTTCATCTTATCGTTGCTTATCCCTCGAATTCTGCCCTCGTGATCCAGTAGTTGTTTATCTCTCTTTTTCTCAGCTTCTTTATTTTCCATCATTTCGTCTTCTATCTCGCTGAATCTCTCTTCTGCCTCATTTATCTTAGCAGTTAATGCCCCCATTTTTATTTCACCTCATTAATCGCCTTTTTGATTTTGACTTGGTTAGATTTTAGTTCTTTTATTCTCCAGAAATGGTTTCTTTAATTACTTCAATGCTTTTTTCAATCCCAGCTAGTATCTTTAAAAACATGATTCTGAACTCTAGGTCTGACGTCGCACTAAAGTCCGTATTGAGTAGGGCCCTGTCATACGGTACTACCTTTTGTTCTTTTTGTTGAGGTGATTTTTTTCATCTTGTCATTTTGTCCAGAGGAGAATAGATGAATTGGAGAACAAAATGCTAACAAGTTAAAATGTCCCCAGGAAAAATACTCTAAATACATCAGAAAAGACCTGAGACCAGGGGAAAAGAAAGGGAAAGAAAGAAAAAAGAAATAGAAAATAAAAAGATAAAAACAAACAAAAACATAACAGAACAAAAAAAAAGTGAATATGATCAAATATTATCAGGCTGGTGTATAGATCAGTGCCACACACTAGATTTTGGCCATATTTTGGCCTGTTAGAAGAATGTGCCTCCTAAAATTTTAAAGAAAGAAAACTTATACATGTAGAAAATAATGGTTGATATGATGAAGGGATGGAATATGACTATAAAGATGAAAATTTTAAAAAATTTGAAAAAAGGAATTGATAAAAAGGTGTTTGAAAAATAAAGAAGAGGATTTAAAAAAAAGGAAAGAAAGAAAAAATAAGGGAGAGAGAATATGATCAGGCAGGAGATTGGGACAAAGCCATACACTAGAGATTTAGTGTATACTTTGATATGTTAGAAGAAACTGTATCTCAAAATTTTAAAAAGAGAACAACTTATATATATATGCCAAAAATAAGGGTAACTACTATGAAGGGATAGAATATGACTCTAAAAATGAAAAATAAAAATTTTTTTTAATAAAAGGGATTGATAAGATGTTGGTTGAAAAATTCAAAAAAGAAGAAAAAACAGTTAAAAAAATTAACTTGGGAAGACTAATGAATCATGGTAAAAAACCCATGAATTCTGTGTGCAGTATTCCCCTAGCGCTGGAGTTCAGCCATTCTCCTTGATCGGTAAACTTGGTCTTGGCTTGCTGGCTGTTCGTGCTGATCTTCTGGGGGAGGGGCCTGTTGCTGTGGTTCCCAAATGTGTTTGCCAGAGGTGGAACTGCCCCACCCTTGCCAGTCTGGGCTAAGCAATCTGCTCAGGTTTGCTCTCTGGCGCTTTTTTTCTCTGCATGCTTTCCGTACAGCTTTGGAGGACAGGAGTGAAAATGACGGCCTCCCAATCTCCGCCTGGGAGGAGCAGAGAACCCAGGGCCCACTCCTCAGTGCGCCCCCAGAGAAAAGCAGTCAGTCACTCCTGTCTCCCTGGTCTCTGGCCATACTCCATGCTTACCCAGTTTGTGACTGAGCATTTCTATTTCTGGCACACGACCCTGTGTGGAGTCTCCAAACCCAGCAGATCCCTGCGGTGCACTCCTGCACCGCTCCTCCCAGGGAAGGAAGGGGAGTCTCCCCAGATCTGCCGATTTTTGGGTCCCTGCTGGAGGAGCAGTGACCCAACTGTCACTGACAACAGTTTATGGCAATCCCGAGCTGAGAGCCCGTGCCTCGGCTCCGTCTCTGCAGCCGGCTTCCTGGCTCCACTACCTGGGAGCTCTGCTGCACTCAGGCACCCCCGGTCTTTCTGTGACCCCGAGGGTCCTGAGACTACACTGTCCCGCGAGGGTTCCACCCCCCGCTTAGCCACTGGAGTGACGTCCCTCAGTGGAGCCGACTTCTAAAAGTTCCGATTTTGTGCTCCAGTCTCTATCACTTACCAGAAGCGGCCGACGGAGGCCCCCTCCCCTGCCGTCTATCCTCCCGAATATCACCTCGGATTCACTTCTCCGCACGTCCTACCTTCCAGAAAGTGGTCGCTTTTCTGTTCAGAGAGTTGTTGCTATTCTTTTCTTTGATCTCCTGTTGAGTTCGTAGGTGTTCAGAATGGTTTGATCCCTATTCAGCTGAATTCCTGAGACCAGACGAAATCCAGGTCTCCTACTCCTCTGCCATCTTGCTCCGCCCCCCAAAGCTCTTATTTCTTTGTTGATTTTCTGCTTAGATGATCTGTCTAATGCTGAGAGTGGAGTATTGAGGTGTTCTACCATTAACATATTTTTATCAATATGACTCTATTTTGGTTAACGGTTGGCTTATGTAGATGGCTGCTCCCATGGCGGGGGCATAGATATTTACAACTGTTAGATCTTCTTGTTGGATAGACCTTTAAGAATGACATAGTGTCCTTCTGTGTCTCTAACTACATTCTTTCGTTTAAAATCTAATTTGTCTGATATAAGAATTGCTACCCCAGCTTTCTTTTGAGGTCTGTTGGCATGGAAGTTGGATCTCCATCCCTTCACTTTCAGTCTGGATGTATCTTTAGGTTCAAAATGAGTCTCTTGTAGATAGCATATGGATGGGTCCTGTCTTTTTATCCAATCTGCAACCCTGTGCCGTTTTATGGGAACATTTAGGCCATTCACATTGAGAGTGATTATTGAAAGATATGAATTAATTGTCATCATGTTGCCTGTGAAGACCATGTTTTTATAGACTATCCTTGTACGTTTCTTTTTTATATCACTCTTAGGTCTTTCTCCTTTTATAGAACCCCCCTTAATATTTCTTGCAGGGCCAGCTTAGTGGTCACATATTCTTTCAGTTTCTGCTGGTCTTGGAAGCTCTGCATCTCTCCATCCATTCTAAATACAGCCTTGCCAAATAAAGCATTCTTGGTTGCATATTCTTTTCTTTTAGTACTCTGAATATGTCTTGCCAGGCCCTTCTGGCTTGCCAGGTCTCTGTGGATAGATCTGATGTTATTCTGATGTTCCTCCCTCTGTACAGAAGGAATCTTTTCCCCCTAAATGCCCTTGTGATGGTTTCCTTGGTTCTAAGATTTGCGAGTTTTACTATTACTTACTGAGGTGTTGGCCTGTTTTCCTTGATCTTGGGAGGGCTCCTTCCTGCCTCTAGGACACAAATGTTTGTTTCATTCCCCAGATTAGGGAAGTTCTCAGCTACAATTTGTTCAAATATATCTTCTAGTCCTCCCTCTCTCTCCACCTCCTCCAGGATTCCAATAATTCTGACATTGGAACATTTCATGGTGTCACTTATTTCTCTGATTCTATTTTCGTGGATTCTGAGTTGTTTTTACCTGGCCTCCTCTTTTCCCTTTTTCTCTATTATTTGGTCTTCTAGGTCACTGATTCATTCTTCTGCCTTGCTTACCCCAGCTCTTAGATTATCTAGGTTAGATTGGATCTCATTGATAGTATTTTTAAATTCTACCAATCCAGTTTTCATTCCTGCCCTTAGAGGCTGTATGTTGCCATTAATCGATTTCTCCATTCTAGCTATTGTCTTCACAATTGCTAGCCTGAATTCCATCTCCGACATCTTGGTTATATCTGAATCTGTTTGTAAATCTGTGGCATAAGTCATAATCTCTGAGTCTTTCCTATTTTGGGGGTTCCTCCTCCTAGTCATTCTGTTGGGGGTTGGTTGAGGGAATGTATAGAGTCCAAATTATTGACCACAACACAAGCAAGTTGCAGCTGTTTTCTAGGGACCTTAGGGTTGCTGGCCTCTTGTTTTCCCAGGCTGTTTTCTGGGGGAGGGGCCTACCACACTTTTACTTAGGCAACCCTGTTTGGGCAGAGTTGCCCTTCCCCCTGTGGCAGGGGATGGGCTCAGTGAAAACCAGTTTTGGGGGGCTTTTGTTCTCTGGTGGCTTTTCCTGGTGACTTTCCACATCTGTTCCAAAAGTCAAAGCAGAAGAGACCATTTCCAACCCTTGGCCTCAGAGCAGAGAGCTTGCAGTCTGTTCTTCAGTGAGCTCTCCAGGCCACAATCTCTCCATTTCTGTCTGTGTTGCTATAAACTGCAGTGTCCTGGGCTGTACGCCCCTCCACAGCACTCCCAGTCCTGCCTCCAGGTCAGGGCACATCTCTGCCCTTTGTGCTTCTAGAACCACCAGCCGTCCCTGGTTCATACCCGGGGCCCCACCGCTCTGGGTTTCTGTCAGGGGGGCTGCCTTAAAGTACTTTCCTTGCCCATACTGGTCTGCAAGTCTGTGCCCCATCCCCAGTGGGGGGAGGCTGTCGTTCATCAGCGGTGCAGGATCCCCACAGCCAGGTTCCCTCCTGCTTCCATTTATCCTCTGATATCTGCCTGCGGAATTACGGCTCCCTGCTTCATACCTTGAAACTAACTGCCTGCAATATTTTGTAGAGATCCAGATACTCTTACATCTCAGGCTGATTTTGTGGGTGTTCAGAGTGGTCTGGTAGATATCCAGCTCAGTTCTAGGTACCAGTTGGAATAGGGTCCCCTACTCCTCTGCTGTCTTTTCCCTACTCTCTGCAGTGTTTTATATATATATTTCAAAGCTTTAATTTCATCCTTCAAAGTTTTATGCTATAATGGCAATGTGTACATAAATGGTATCAAAAGAGAGACTCTTCCTTTTTTCTATACATACCTGGTATTTAAATGTTTGATGTATTGCTAAGTACCTTGATCTTCCTAAAACAACAAATTCTGGGAGATTACATTGCATTGTAATAAAGGCAATGAGAAATTAAATGAGAAAATTTTGAATAAGAAATATTTATCTTCCTGAACATTCTTTTCAGAGATCAAAAATGTGACATAAGGTAATACAACCTCTAATTGGAAAGCCTTCAAATTACATATGTTATGCTACATCCTATCTTCAAAATGAGTTGCTGACTTCGGTTTCTGGCCAAGACAGAACAAAAGGGATAGGATTTACCTAGCCCCTGTAAAAACCAAAAGGAAAAACAAACAAAATATGACAAAACAACAGTTTTCAAACATTGCACATTAGGCATCGAAAGACAGAGATCTCTGAGAGAGGGAAAAACAATGAGATGGGCCCTTTCATAGCCCCAGTTTACTGCCTAGAAAGTGAATCCAGACATCTCTCTAGAGAGGTGAGCCCAAAGAGAGCACATAGGTCTGCCAAAATGAAGGAAAGAGAGCCTGGAATCCATGGAGGCCAAGATGGAAAGAGTTCACAGAATGAAGTGTCAAAAAGGAGAGAGCAGCTGAAATAGAGCACTCCAGAGATCAGAAGACCCCCACATGCACACCTGAAGTCTTCAGCTCATTACTTATCAGTGCATGTATGTATAAGACCAGGAATAGAAACACCCAAAAAGATCAGAGAATGAAATCCCTGGAGCTCACAAAAGGCCATAAATAGTTCATATTCCTACTAGCCAGTGTGAAATGCATACTAATTCATCATTACCAGGCAATTAATTACCAGGGTATTGCCTCAAAGTAGGGCAAAATTAGCCCTAAGATAAATGCTGTTTTGGTTTCACATAACAAAGCCTAAGATTCAAACTTTAAAGGATTAAACTGTTTCCATGTAGCTTAACTATATGCCACAAAGAGGCTCAATAATATTTAAATGAAATTTATAAAAAGTCTAGTACTCAACTGGTAAAATTTACAATGTATCACATATAACAAAAATAACTAGGCAGGCAAAGAGACCCAGAAGATGGTATAAAGACCCAAATCCAACTTCTTGAGATAAAAGAATATGTCTGCAGTAAAAGCTACTCTTGATGAAATTAAAGGAGACAAAATACTCAAACGAATAGTGAATTTGAAGGCATAGTAATAAAAACTACAGTTAGCCCTTGGACAACACAGGGATTGGGGCACCAACCCCTTCAAAGTCAAAAATCTACTTATAACTTTTGATTCCCCCCAAATTTAACCACCAATACTCTACTATTGACCGGAAGTCTTACCAATAACATAAATAGTTGACCAACAGATATTTTGTATGTTGCCTGTGTTATATACTGTATTCTTACAATAAAGTAAGAGAAAAGAAAATGTTGTGAAGAAAATCACAAGGAAAATACATTTATAGTACCGTATTGTATTTATATTAAAAAAATCTAATTATGAGTTGACCCTCTCAGTTCAAGACCTTGTTGTTCAAGAGTCAACTGTATTTAAAATAAAAAATGTGGGAGAAAAGAGTCTGAAAAATAAAATAAACAGCATCAGTGAACTTTGGGTCAACTTCAAGCAGTATAAAATAGGGTAATTTGAATCCAAATGTAGGGAGAGCAATGGATTTTGAGAAGATATCTTAAGAAATGCATCTTGAATTTTTCAAAATTTGATGAAACTATAAACCCACAGAAGTTCAATGAGCCCCAATAATAAGGAAAACAACATGAAGAAAACCAAATCAAGGCAGTTAATTGAATGATTAAACCCACTTAATTAAATCAAGTTGATTTAACTTGAAAAACAATCTGAGAAGAAACACAAATTATATAGGATAACAAAAAATAAGAATTATAATAGACTTCTTTATGGAGACATCAAAGGCCAGAAGAGGAGTGTCATCATTGAACTCTGAAAGAAAAAAATTTCAACCTAATATTTTATATTCATCAAGCATATCTTTTAAAAAATGAAAGTGGAATAAAGACTTTTTAAATGAAAGTGGAATAAAGACTTTTTAAAAAAACTGTTTTGGCTATTTCTCTCCAAGGCTTCTCTTTTCATTAAAGTGCCTCTGAAAAAGTGCTATTTCAGCTTTTCTCCTTGCTTTTTAAAAATATCTTTATTGCAATGTAATTCACATACACAATCTACCCATTCAAAGTGTACAATTAAATGGTTTTAGTGTATTTACAGAGTTGTACAAAAATCATTACAATCTAAGTTTAGAGCACTTTCTTACCCCTCCCCCCCAAAAAAACCCATTTCCATCCCTCTTCAACTCCCTAACCTAGCCCTAGGCATCCCCTAAGTTGATTTTTTTCTCTATATATCTGCCCACTGCAGACACTTCATATAAAGGGAATGATAAAACACATGGTCTTTTGTGACTGGCTTCTGTAACTTAGCATGATGGTTTCAAGGTTAATACATGCTGTAGCATGTATTATTACTTCATTCTTTTTATTGCAAAATAATATATCATTGTATAGGGTGTAACACATTGTATTTATTCATTTATCAGTTGACGGACATTTGGCTTGTTTCCACTCTTTGGCTGTTATGAATAATGCTGTATGAATATCTGCGTATGAGATTTTGTGAAGATATATGTTGTCATTTCTGTTAAGTATATGCCTAAGTTACTGTGTCATATTACAACACAATTTTTAACATTTGAGGAAATGCCAAAATGTTTCCAAAGTGGCTATATCATTTTACATTCCCATGAGCAATGTATAAGCATTCCAATTTTTCTATATCTTTGGCAACATTTGTTGTTTTTTTATCTTTTTTTATTATAGCCATCCCAATGGGTATGAATTGGTAGCTCACTGTGGTTTAGATTTGCATTTACCTAATGGCTAATAACGTTGAACAACTTTTTATGTGCTTTTTGGCCATTTATATATCTTCTTTGGAGACATATATTTACAAATCCTATGTCCATTTTATAATTGTGATATTTGTCTTTATTACTAAGCAGTAAGTATTCTTTATATATTCTGAAACCAGTTTTTTATCAGATATATAATCTGCAAATATTTTCTTCTATGGATTTTTTGCTTATTTTCTTGATTGTATCATTTTAGCACAAAAATTTTAACTTGAATATAATGTGATTTATCTATTTTTTATTTATACTTTTGATGACATTCAAGACCATTACCTAATCCAAGATATGGAGATTTACTCCTATGTTTTCTTCTAAAAGTTTTAGAGCTTCAGTCTTAAATTTAGGCCTGTTACCCATTTTTTTAAACTTTTGTATATAGGGGGAGGGAGGGAAGGGTCCACCTCATCCTTTTCCATTGGATATCTAGTTGTCCTAAAACCATTTGTTGAAAAGACTATTCTTTTTCCATTTAATTTTCTTGACATAACTGTAAAAAAATCAATTTACCATAAATGTAAGGGTTTATTTGTGGACTGTCAATTCTATTCCATTGATTGAGTTATATGTCTGTCTTTATACCAGTACAATGTCTTGATTACTGTAACTTGTGGTAAGTTGTGAAATTAGAAAATATAAGTCCTCTTACTTAAAAAAAATAATGGGTATTTCCATATGAATGTTAGGATCAGCTTAAAAAATTATGCAAAAGAAAGTAGTTCGGATGTTGATTTGGATGTTGATACAGATTGAATCTATGAGTTAATTTGGGGAATATTGCCATCTTAGTAATATTAAGTCTCCAATTGTGAATATAGGATGTCTTTCCATTTACTTATGTATTCATTAAGTTCTTTTTTTTTAAAGATTTTATTATTTATTTGAGTGAGAGAGAGAGAGTGAGAGAAAGAGAGCACAAGTTGGTGGAGGGCCAGAGGGAGAAGCAAGGGTCAGTCTGGGACTCTGGGATCATGACCTGAGCCAAAGGCAGACGCACTGACTGAGCCACCCAGTTGCCCCTTCATTAAGTTCTTTCAACAATGTTTTGTTGTTTTTGATGTATAAATATTAACTTCTTTTGTTAAATTTATACGTAAATATGTTTGCTTTTGGAAGATTTTACAAATGCAGTTGTTTTCTAAATTTTGTTTTGGAATGATCATTGCTAGTGTAGAGAAATACAGTTGATATTTGTATAATAATCCTGTATCCCATAAACTTACTTTTTTATTAATTCTAATAGTTTTTAGTGATTTCTTTATGATTATGATTTCCTATATATAAGATCATGTCATGTGTGAATAGAGATATTTTACTTTTTCCTTTTCAATCTGGATGTTTTTGTCATTTTCTTGACTAATTGCCCTTATGCTCTTCAACACAATGTTCAATAGAAGTGGTGCGAGGATATCCTAATCTTGTTTTTGGTCTTATGTAAGATGAAGTCATTCACCATAGAGAATATTACTAGCTGTAGGATTTTCACACATAATATATGTCACTTTGAGGCAGTTCCCTTCTACTCCTACTAGTTAGTGCAATGTTTTTATCATGAAAGGATGCTGTATTTTTTTCCTTGTGCTTTTGGTCATATCCAAGAAATCATCTTCAAATCCATTATTATAAAGCTTTCCCCCCATGATTGCTTTGTTTCTTTCATTTATAATATTGTTTGAGTCCTTTCTTTTTTTTTTTTTTTTTTGGTTAGTCTAGCTAAAGATTTGTCAATTCTGCTTATCTTTCCAAAAATCATCTCTTAGAGTCATTATTTTTTTCTATGGGTTTTCTAGTTTCAATGTCATTTACTTCTACTCTGATTTTTATTATTTCCTTCCTTTTTCTAACTTTGGGCCTGTTTTTTCTTCTTTTTCTAGTTTTGAGTTATGAAGTTAGGTTGTTTGAAATCTTTCTTTTTTCATAATGTATTTATCACTATAAACTTCTAACAAATGCTTTCGGTGCATCCCATAAGTTTTAATATGTTGTGTTTCCATTTTCATTTGTCTCAAAATAATTTTTGACTTTCATTTGGATTTATTCTTTGACCCACTGGTTATTCGAGAGTGGTTTTTTTTTTTTTTTAACTGGAGTATAGTTGACATATAATATTAAATCAGTTTCAGGTGTGCAACATAGTACTTAACAATTATATACATTATAGGGCGCCTGGGTGGCTCAGTTGGTTAAGTGACTGCCTTCAGCTCAGGTCATGATCCTGGAGTCCCGGGATCGAGTCCCACATCGGGCTCCCTGCTCGGCGGGGAGTCTGCTTCTCCCTCTGACCCTCTTCCCTCTCATGCTCTCTATCTCTCATTCTCTCTCTCTAATAAATAAATAAAATTAAAAAAAAACAATTATATACATTATAAAATGCCCATTATGATAACTATATTACAATATTATTGACTGTATTCCTTATACTGTACTTTCCATCCCAGTGACTTATTTTATCATTAGAAGTTTGTATCTCTTAATCCCCTTCACCCATTTTGTTCACCTCCTCACCCCCTTCTCTTTGGCAACCACCAGTTTCTTCTCTATATTTATGGATCTGTTTCTCTCTTTTTTGTTGTTGTTTGTTCATTTGTCGTTTTTTTGTTTTGTTTTGTTTTGATTCTACATGTAATCAAAGTCCTGTGGTATTTGTTTTTCTCTGTCTGGCTTATTTCACTTAGCATAATACCCTCTAGGTTTGTCTATGTTGTCACAATGTCAAGGTCTTTCTTTTTCATGGCTAATAGTCCATGATGTGTATATATCATATCTTCTTTATCCACTCACCCATCAATAGACAGTATCCATTTCATATCTTAGCTTTTGTAAATAATGGTGCAATAAATATAGAGGTGAATATATCATTTTTTATTTATTATTTCATTTTCTTCAGGTAAATACCCAGAAGTGGAACTACTGGATCATATGGTACTTCTATTTTTAGTTTTTTGAAGAACCTTCATACTGTTTTCCACAGTGGTTGCACCAATTTATATTTTCACCAACAGTACTTCTGTGTTCCCTTTTCTCCACATCTTTGTCAACACTTGTTATTTTTTAATCTTTTTGATTCTAGCCATTCTGACAGGTGTGAGGAGATAACTCATTGTGGTTTTGATTTGCATTTCCCTAATGATTAGTTATGCTGAGCATCTATTCATGTGTCTGTTGACTATCTGTATGTCCTTTTTGGAACAATGTCTATCCATATTCTCTTTCCATTTTATTAATTGGATTGTTTGTTTTTTTGGTGTTCAGTTATATGAGTTCTTTATATATTTTGGATATTAACTCCTTTTCACATATATTATTTGCAAATTTTTTTCCCATTCAGTAGATTGCCTTTTCATCTTATTGATTGTTTCCTTTGCTGTGCAAAAGCTTTTAAGTTTGATGTGGTCCCAGGAGTTTATTTTGCTTTTGTTGCCCTTACCAGAGGAGACAGATCCAGAAAAATATTGCTAAGGTTGATGTCCAAGACATTACTGCCTGTGTTTTCTTTTAGGAGTTTTATGGTTTCATGTTGCTACATGTGGGTCTGTATTCCATTTGAAGTTGATTTTTTGTATGGTTAAGAAAGTGCCTTAATTCTTTTGCATGTAGCTGTCTGGTTTTTCCAACACAATTTATTTAGGACTGTCTCTTCTCGATTATATATTTTTGCCTCTTTTGTCATAGATTGATTGACCATATATACGTGAGGGCTTTTTTCTGGGCTCTCAGTTCTGTTCCACTGATCATTGTGTCTATATTTTTGTGTGTGCTATGTGTTGTTTAATTTCCATATATTTGTGAATTTTTTCCATTTTAATTCTTTTATTGATTTGCCATTTTATATCATGTGGTCAGAAAAGACACTTAATATAATTTTAATCTTTTTCAACTTATTAAGAGTAAGTGGTGGTCCAACATATGATCAATCCTGAAGAATTTTCTATTTATACTTAAGAAGAATGTGTATTCTGGTGCTGTTGAAATGAATGTCTGTATATGTTTGGTATGTCCTTTTTGTGTATAGTGTTATTCAAGTTCTATGTTTCTATATTAATATTCTGTCTGGATGACTTATCTAATGTTGAAAGTGGAATACTTAGGTCTACTACTATAATTGTATTGCTGTCTATTTCCCCCTCCAGTTCTTTTAATTTTTGCTTTAAAATTACATGTACCAATGTTGGGTGCATATATGTTTTCAATTCTCATACCCTATTGAGGAATTGACTCATTTATCACTATGTGGTGACCTTCTATGTCTTTTGTGACCAATTTTAACTGAAAGCCTATTTTATCTGATGTGTGTATAGCTACTTCTACTCTCTTTTGGTTACTATTTACATGGGACACCTTTTTTCCATCCCTTCACTTTCAGTCTATATGTGTCCTTAAGGCTAAAATGACTCTCTTGTAGCCAGCATATTGCTGAATGTTGTTTTTTATCCATCAACCACTCTGTGTCTTCATTGGAAAATTTAATCCATTTGCATTTAAAATAAGAATGAATAGATAAGAACTCACTGTTTCCATTTTGTTCATTGTTTTCTGACTTTTTGTAGTTCCTTTGTTCCTTGCCTTCTCACTTGCTGTCTTCCTTTGTGATTTATTTTTTGTAGTGGTACATTTTTAATTCCTCTCTTTTTATCTTTTGTATATCTACTAAAGGGTCTGTGTGCGTGTGTGTGTGTATGTGTGTGTGTGTGTGTGTGTGTGGTTACTATGAGGCTTACATACAACTTTATAATAGTTTGTTTGAAGCTAATAACAACTTAACTTCAATTGCACACAGAAACTATACACTTTTACTACTCTTGCCCACATTTTATGCTATCAGTATAATAACTTACATATTTTTATATTGTGCATCCATTAACAAATGATCATATCTATAGTTATATTAAATACTATTCTCTTCTAGCTTTTATGCCAGAGATAAAAATGATTTATACACCATTAAAGTGTTAGAGTATTCTGAATTTGAGTATATATTTACCTTTAAAAGTGAGTTTTATACTTTTATAAACAATCAAATGGAGCTGTAACCTTACCCACATGTGATGGCATTGTTTGCAGGTCTGTAACTGGGATTTCTGGGCATGGGCCTCCCTCCTCAAAATGGCCTTCCTTCAATTTGAACTCCATTAGGGTTTCACAGTTTCCTATCTGGATCCCATAGTTCCCACAAAGGCACATTTTTTCCATGGATGGCTGCCAAAGTATTGTGCCTGGGGGGAATATGAGTGGGGGACCTCTTATTCTTTCATCTTGCTGACATTACTCCTCCATAATCACTTTAAACTATAGTAGTCAGAGTACCCAATTAAGAAGAGAGCACTAGGTTGGGTATTTTTTAAAAGTAGAAAACTGTTCTATATATTCCCTTCAAGAAGGCTAGCTTAAATGCAAAAACCTTAAATATATCAAAATTAGAAGAACAGACAAAATATACCAGAAAAACACCAAAGTAAAGCTGGATTTCAGATCAAAGAATATTACCAGAAATAGAGAGGGTCAGTTCACAATGATAAAGTGGCCAGTTCATTAAGTGGATATACCAACCTTAAACATTCACATATCTAATAACAGAACTCTAAATTAATAAAAATATGACAAGATTACAAGAAGAAATAGACAAATCCACAGTTATACAACAGAGTGTCGAGATACATAAAGTAAAAAATTATACAAATAAAAAAGGAAATAAAAATATCCATAAGTCCAATTGGAAATTTCAATAGCCTTCTTATAGTAATTGGTAGAAGTAGGATATCAATATCACTAAAGATAGAGAATAGTTGAGCGGGTGCCTGGTGGCTCAGATGGTTAAGCGTCTGCCTTCGGCTCAGGTCATGATCCCAGGATCCTGGGATCGAGTCCCACATCGGGCTCCCTGCTCCTTGGGAGCCTGCTTCTCCCTCTGTCTCTCTCTCTCTCTGTCTCTCTCAAATAAATAAATAAAATCTTAAAAAAAAAAAAGTTGAGCAACATTATCAATCAAATTAACCTACTTGATATTTATAGAATTCCTCACCCAACAAATGCAAAATGACCATTTTTTTCAGGTATACCTGGAGAATTTACCAAAATCATAAAATAAGTGTCAACTAACTTGAAAGATTTAGTGTCATACAAAATATATCACTGATCAAAAAGGAAACTATCTCTTTGGCCAAAGTTAAGTAAAGTTGAGTTTCTGTCAATTGCATCCCAAAATTTCAGAATAATAAAGTGCCACACAAGGTGTCTCTATCTGAGCTGAGATTGGAATATAGGCTTATTTCCCAGCAGTTTACATCTCACTGAGATTACAAATGTTTGATAGTGTTAATTTAGTTTTCTTTTATTTGATCTTTCTATCTCAACCTGATTTTTTCTTTTTATTTTCCAAGTTTTTGAATATTTACTGCTTTTAACAATATTCTATCCAAAGTTCAATGTGGAGAGAATTAAGAGAATGTTTTTCTCAGTGTTGTGGTGCTGGAAGTCATATTAATGTCATTTATTTTTAAAGATTTTTTTTATTATTTTATTTATTTGAGAGAGAGAGAGAGAGAGTGAGAGAGAGAGAGCCCAAGAGGGGGTAGGGTCAGGGAGAGAAGCAGACTCCCTGCTGAGCAGGGAGCTCAATGTGGGACTAGATCCCGGGACTCGAGAATCATGACCTGAGCCGAAGGCAGTCGCTTAACCAACTGAGCCACCCAGGCGCCCCATATTAATGTCATTTTTAACTAATGTCATAATGTTCCCTCTATCTCATACCCTGAGAGAAGAAAGCAGGTATTGTGTAAATTAATGGTTCCAAATGTGTAGAATAGTGAACTTCATACATGAAAGAATTGAATTAAAGCTATGCCTCCTCCACAGAAATGGTTGGACATACACACAGAGCAACACATCGTTTTGCAGAATTTCATGGATTCCAAGTTAAGAATCTCTCTTATAAGCAGAAAGGTCACATTCTAATTCAAAATGATTTTATCATCTGTTATTATATTTTTATATTTTATTTATCTTGACAAAATATAATACCAAAGCTACTAGGAATTAAGAAATATTTTAATATTTTTATTTTATTGTTTATATAACACCTACATAAATTTTTAGATTACTAAAAGTGTAAGTCCACACCATTTTATGTATTCACCTGTTGATCTTACAAGGTACATAAATAGATTCTCTGCTATAACTCAATGGCTGTACCAAATGTTGCTATGCTACAGTGAACCAATGAATCACTGGTATACACCTCTTTCAGAGTATTCTGAGTTTCTAAAATATTGAGTTACAGACTATAGAAGCCTTGCTGACTACCATGCTTATCATTGTAAAATGAAACCAAATATCTTTGATGGGCATCATGAAAAAGAAAAGCCAGATAGGATCAGCTGAACATTGTGAACAACTGCACATACAAATAATGATTACCACTAGGTATACCAGGCTTCAGTATAAAAGAGGAAAATTACAATAATAGCAGTCTTTTCCCATTTTCAGACATTTTCAGTAAGATTTGCTCATTTGACTCTCATAACAGCCCTATGAAGAATATAGAGGTTTAATATTATTATCATTGTTTTATTAAAAAAGTAACAGTGTTCCAAGAAAGCCAGTTAGTTTCCCCTGTAGTTATGCAGCTATGGTTTACTCATATAAGCCCTGGTCATAAATAGTAAAATTTAAACAAAAAGCATTTATAAATCTGAATTTTATTTGCTGGTACCTAGATGACATAAAGAATCGCTCAAAAAGAGCCCAAATAGAATTCAGAACATAAAGATCCTTAGGTTATTCTTAAAAAAGATAAATAAAGCAGAATGCTCTTGATAGAAAATCATATAGACAAAATTTTTTATCAAATAAACTGTCTCCTCAAAGTTATCCATCTTTTTACTATCACTTGCAGCAAAGGAGTCTTGGCATATCTGAGAAATCATAAACCCACAAATATAAAATATAATGAGAAATCAAGTAACATAAACCAATCTCATAAAAAGAAAATGAGGAAATGAAATAAAAAATAGCCAAGAAAAATCTGACTTTAGTACTCTTGATGGTTTGCCAGTTCACAGTCTGCTATAAAAAACCACCATTATTAATGGATACAGGAGCAAAATATTTGGAGAATGGAAGGAGAGATTGCCACAGTTATTATTTTTGCCGCATTGATTATATAATTTATGACAAGGGGAATGTAGAAATACCACCATCATGTAAAGATTGACCAGATTTTCAATTATTTTTTATATATTTCATTACTGAAAGTAAAAGGCAATCTAGTAATGATACACATTCTGACTAAAAGGAAGCTTCATGTGATATACCAGAGAAGCCTCTTGTATAGAAGTCAGATAGCGTGGGTGTATATTTCAACTTTTCAGCTGATCAGCCCTGGTGTGATCTCAGCAAGGTCGTTTTACCTTTCTGGCCCCGTCTTTCTTTATCTAAATGAAGAAGCTTGTACTAACAAATGAAACACACCAATAGTAAAAAATTAGGAGGCAAAATATGAAAAGTACCTTAAAGAAGTACTTCAAAGAAATATAGTACAAGTTTTAATTGTATGTGAGAGTAATGAGATAATGATGGTGATGAATATTTATTCAATGAATATTTATTGAGAAATTACCATGCTATCTGTGTTAAGTACTGGATAATATCATCAGATATTCTGGAAAAGGGAAGGTATCAAAATATATGTATATGTGATTTACAGAACATTCATTCAATTTACAGCACGGAAACAAATATTGTTATATCGTTTTAAAGTATGGCTCTGATTACATGAGCACTAGAAATTTTGTCCTCATTATAAAAGTAATAATTATCCCTTTTCAAAACTTAGAAATATATATATACTAAAAAGAAAAAGTATCTGAGATACTGAGACATAGCCCTTATTAACATAGTTCCAAAAAGTTATTAATATGGTTATATACACATCCATTTCAAAGTCAAATAATATTTAAAGTCTTCCAATGAATAGCAGTCATCAGCTCCAGATAGAACTTCCTATCACCCCAGTTTTGATCTTCTGACATAATCACCTTTTAATACATTCAGCTATTTTTTCCTGAAACTTATTTCCACATATCTAGATGATAAAATTTGTGGTATTTATTGATTTATCAGTATTATATTGATTTTTTTTCATTTTACATCAGGATTTAAGTCTTTTATGCTTACCTTCCCCTTCTTTCTTCTTTTCCATACCCTGTTGTTTTGGTTTTCTATTGCCATAAAAAATTAAGACAAACTTAGTGTCGTAAAAAGCATAAATTTGTCATTTCACTGTTCTGTGGGTCAAAAGTCTGGTAGATCAGCTAGTTTCTTTGCACTGGGTCCCAAGAGGTCAAATCAAGATGTTGGTCAGCCTGGGCTCCTATTTGGAGGCTCTTGAGGAGAAACAATTTCCAGGCTCTTTCAGGTGGTTTATAAACTCAGCTCATTCAGCTGTGATCTGAGGTCATCATTTCTTTCTTGTATGTCAGCTGGAGCTGTTCTTAACTTCTAAATGCTTCTCCCCAGTCCTTGCACATGGCCCCCTACATCTCAGAACTAGAAAAACAAACATGTCAACATCGGAAGGTAGGTTCTGTCTACCACAGGCCACCATCTAGCCCCCAGTGATTCACAATCCTCCCACATGCAAAAGATTTACATGCTCCCAAAGTTCTTTGCCGACTCACCACCTTACAGCATTGCTCAAAGTCCATGATCTTGTCATATAGATCACGTCCATGTTCAGATGAGGCTTCTGGGTATTATTACCCATTAAGTACAGCTCTTAGGATACAATTCCTCTCCACCTGTGGGTCTGTGAAACTAAAGAAAATAAATTATCTTTCTAACACACTCAATAAATGTTAGTGAGACAAGCAAAGGATAACAGCTATAGGTTTTATTTTTTGGTTCAAAAATAGAGAAAAAAATAAGGTTGAAAATGGATTACTGGTCCATAGCAGTTCTGGCATCCAGCCAGGCAAACTCTAGCGATTGTTCCTTGATTAGGTTTCAAAGTCTGGGAATAATCCTTCCTGGCTTCCAGCTCTGTTTGGGCTGTTTGTTGTGCCCTCTGAGCCATACTTCCTTTTTAAATGAAAGATGGCATGTGTTTGCAGGGGAATTTTATCAGCCTGATCATTGCTTCCAGTAGAATTTGGTGGCTTCAGGACTCTTCCCTCATTTTGCAACCTTTCTGTCCCTGTCAGTCCAAACTGGTAGTTTTTGCTGAAGTAAATTTCTCAAAAATTTTGTAGGTCTCCCATGCATTTCACTAGGTTTCCTTCATTAGACAAAAGCCACGCCTACAATTTTTTTTTTTTTTTTAGGTAACTTCTCTTGTTTTGATTCTGCTGGGATGGCTGAAGAACAATGCCCTTAAGTTTCCTAGAAGTGCTATAGTTTAATAGAGAGGATCTGTGAGATATATACTCAATCTTATGAAAGAGCCCTTTATGTGACTATTCTGACCTTTTTATCTTTTTGAGGTTTTTTAGCAAAATGCTGTGCAGTTAACATCCCGGACTTTCCTCTAGAGCATGCTTTCCTAACAGCAATTCTCTTCATGTTGGCATCTTTTTCCATCTGGAGAGACTGAGAATTTTCTAAACTATTGACTCCTATTTCCTTTTTTGTTTAATAATCTTCCCTCTGTTTATTTCGCTCTTTTCCCATTTTACTATAAGCATCAAGGAGAAACTAGGTATCACCTTCAACAACATTCTCGGCAATCTCCTTAGCTACATAACCAAATATACCATGTAAATATCCCGATTTTCATATAACTGCAGGAGATAATTTTGCTAAGCTTTCACTACCATGTAACAAGGATTTCCCCCATTCCTTAAATTTCTAATTATCTATTCCTCACTTCCTTCTGAGCCCCCACCCACCCACCTACTGAAACTTCCTCTAAGTCTAAATTTCTACTAGAAATCTGTTTAAAGCAATTTAGGCTTTCTATCATGCTCCCCAAAATTCTTCCAGCCTCAGTTTATTGCTCAGTTCCAAACTCATGCACATTTCTAGGTCTTTGTACCATAGCACCTCACTTCTGATACCAAATTCTGTTATTTGTTTTATCTTCATGCATAGCAAATTATGAAAAACTTAGGAACTCAAAGCAATACACAATATTTTTTTAAGTTTCTTTAAAGATTTTATCCATTTATTTGAGAGCAAGAGAGAGCACGAACAGGGTGAAGGGCAGAGGGAGAAGCAGACTCCCCGCTGAGCAGGGAGCCTGATGCGAGACTCAATCCTGGGACTCCAGGATCATGACCCGAGCTGAAGGCAGACTCTTAACTAACTAAGCCGCCCAGGCACCCCAGCAATACAGATTTATTATTTCACAATTTCCATAGGTTCCAGGCATGTCTCAGGTGGGTCATTCTCTTGAAATCTCATTAAGACTGCAATCAACTTATCAGTCAAAGGTGCCTTTTGCTTTTGGGCACTGATTGCTGAGAATTTTTAAACTAAAACAATTGCTGGAGCACTGAGTTGTCTATATTTGAAATACATGAATCCATGTGGAGTCACTATTTTATTATGTTATGTTATAGTTATTAAACCTCTTGATCTGAATGATCAAGCAAAAACCAAGTAAATTGGTTTTGTTTTGTTTTAAGTAAGCTCCAAGCCCTGCATGGAGCCTAACTTGGGGCTTGAACTCACAACCCTGAGATCAAGACCTGCACTGAGATCAAGAGTTGGACACTTAACCAACTAAGCCACCTAGGCACCCCAAAGCAAATTGTTTTTTAAAATTGACCTTAGATGGCTTATATTTAATATCAAACTTATATTGGTAAGTATATCTTTTCACAAATCATAGTTCGTTTTGAAAGATGTGGTTTCTCATATCAGTGAGGTCATATGATACATGTCTTTCTCTGATTGACTTATTTCACTAAGCATAACACCCTCCAGTTCCATCCACGTCGTTGCAAATGGCAAGATCTCATTCCTTTTGATGGCTGCATAATATTCCATTGTGTATATATACCACATCTTCTTTATCCATTCATCTGTCGATGGACATCTTGGCTCTTTCCACAGTTTGGCTATTGTGGACATTGCTGCTATAAACATTGGGGTGCACGTACCCCTTCCGGTCCCTACATTTTTTAAAAAATGGATCAGCATGAGATTCTCTGGGATAACAACAAGGTAGGATAAGAACATGATGGAAACCAGGATGTTAGTTCTGGCTAAAGAAGCTAGAGCTAAATGGTTGGCTTTTCTATATGAATTCAACTTACTTTTTATTTCTCTTTGTGATAGGAATAAAAAAGATAAATAAATTTATATTCTAAACCCATATTAATATACAACGTGTCAGGGAAAGTATTGATTTTTTCCAATGAAGTTATATCACACCTAGAACCACAGATATAATTGATACCAACACCTGCATAAGTTTTTTTCTACTTTTTCCATACCTTTTTGTTTTTTTCACTGACCAAACAGGCAAGTTAAATATAGAGATGGTAGGAATTGCCACATTTCTTAGGTTACAGGTAATAGTCTCAGGAATTCTTCCAAGGTATGTAGTATTAATAGCTTTTAGTTTACCATCTTGGCAGGGTACACTCGTATAGAACACCTTCATACCCTTCTCACCATAATAATAATTTCCTGCTCTTCCCATCCTGACTATAAGCTTAGCGACAAGGGCAGAGATCCTGCCAGTAACTAAGTTCATCTATTCCCCACTTTCTGGGACTGGATAAATAACCACAGGATATATCCATGGTCCAAGTAAACTCCATTTAGTTAGACTGACTTAGGTCAACTCTTCAGTGGCACTTGGCTACACTCATTCATGGCTTGTGACATTTGGGGTCTTTGAGGTTAAGCATGAAAGCAGTGTCAATATTAAGTAATTCCAAGAATGTCTGGGGTTTTCTTTCACCAGTGCATAACCAGTGTCCCCTTGAGGAAGTCTTGGGTGAAGATTACTGGCCTAATCTTGTGGCTATATTGTAGGGTCCTTTCATAAAGGGACTCTGCCTCCTTCTCTAAGTAGCACCAGATCTGTGAACTGGCATAAGCCTAAACACAAGATAAGAGTATTCCTACAATATTAGCTACATTCGATTTCTGGACAGAAGATCTAGAATTCTCAGCTGTATATATTAGGTAGAACCATATATATCTGACCATTTATTTTAAGGATGCTGATCCATTAGTAATCGCCATAAATCTCTATGTCAAAATAGTCTAGTTCCCATGGAATCCTTGTAGCTTATTTTATTACTTGCTTCTACTTTGTCTGTGGTATTTAAGCAATCCCATTAAGCTCTATCATTCTATATCATTCAGCTTTACTCTCTTTTTTCCCATTGAAATCATGGAATTCAGGTCCACTATAGCACCATTTTTACTTTCTTCTTCACTTTATTTCTGACTTACATATGAAAACCACCAGAGGTCTCTTTTAGTGATGTTGATACTCCCTGACCAATGTATTTCTGAATTCTTTAATGAAGAGCATATCAACAGAAAGTGTGGTTTAGGAGTAGTTGAGCAGATTTCTTATAATAGGTCCATTTTAATGTGCTTATTTCTGAGAGTTCTCAGATAGCTTTCTTTACAGTATGACAAGAAACTTCTGGCATTATGGCCTCATTAACTAAAGGCCACCATTGCATCCAGGATTCAAATATCCAACCAAGTTAACTATTAATGTTAGTCCCAAGTGCTGACGCTCCCAATTAAATACAAATCCTAGGTTGCTGTGCTCCTGTCAATGATGGGCCTAGAGGTAACGTGAGGTACTGGGTTGGGTCCTGAGAAGAAATGCTTACTTACATGTAGTGTACCTATTAAAGTGCTTTTAAATATATAAGACCATTCCTTCACAGGTGGAAGATGTTGTCTGCAATGATGAAAGACATTCAAGGAAACACTGAGGTTCAAAATTCTTAGTCTCTTTCATGAATGTGGACATGTAACAATTCCATGTCTCATGTTCCTGCTGCTTCCTCAATAGTACTCATACATGAGCATAAGAGACCTGCTGGAATTAAGCATTTAATTGGCATTTCAAAGTCTTTAGTTCTTCAGTCAGTTCTTGGACATGGTCTTCATATGAGAGAGAACAGATTCCTTTAAAGTTGCCATTGAGAGGCACCTGGGTGGCTGTCAGTTAAGCATCTGCCTTAGGCTCGGGTTGTGATCCCAGGGTCCTGGGATCGAGCCCTGTGTCAGGTTCCCTGCTTGGCAGGGAGCCTGCTTCTCTCTCTCTCCCTCTGCTGCTCCCCCTGCTTGTTCTCTCTCACTCTTTCTGTCAAATGGGTAAATAGAATCTTTAAAAAAGAATAAAGTTACTATTGAGGCATTCTGATTTTTAACACATATTCATAATTACATGTTAATAGTTTTTGACTTCTATTTGTACTTTTGTGTGATCTCTAGAACTAACCCAGTAAGTGATGTTATTGCACAGTTTTTATAATCACTAATATTGCCACAATGTTTGTCAAAACCATGTGATCTCCCAAAGCCTGCCCCTTTATTTGTACTTCACGCCATGCTGCCACCAGAAATAAAGATTAGTCATGCCTCATTTCCTCTAGGCAAGACAATGATTCTTCTGTTACTCAAAAGTATGGACCAACAACATCTCCAAATATGTATTCAACTGGTTATTTTTTCAGGCCACTTGCAGGACCAATTACTTAACAATTGGGATTCCATTAAGAAACAGACGACACACTTAAAATCACTTAAAGAGGGTTTTCTTGTAAATTTACAAAAGTAGCAATGTAAGGAAACCAGAAGGGATAGTAGGTTAATCAGAAGTATAGCTGTTACCACTCTTGAACCCAAAGAGATATGAGAAGGAAGAAATTACTAGAATTCTGTTGGAGATAGTGGTTGTGTTATTTTTCTAAGGTTGACTAAAGAAAGCAGAAACTGGATGACATAAAACAACAGAAATATATTTTCTCACGGTTTGGGAGGTGAGAAATCTAAAATCAAGATATCAGCAGGGCCATGCCTCTCTGATGGCTCAAAAGTAGGATCCATCCTTGCCTCTTTCTAGGTTCTGGAGGTTATTGGCAATCCTTGATGTTCCTTGGCTTATAGATAGATCCCTTCAATTTTTGTGTCTGTCTGCACATGTTCGTCTTTTCTGAATGTCTTTCTGTCTCTGTGTCTCTTCACCTCTTTTTAAAGGACACTGGTCATTGCATTTGGGGTACACTCTACTCCAGTATGACTTCATCTTAACTAATTACATCTCAAAGACCCTACATCCAAATTAGGTCACATCTGAGGTTCTGGGGATGACATCAATTTGGAGGGAACGTTGTAAAGCCCAGTATAATTTACATAGAGTTATCTTGAGAAAGGCTTTATCTGTCAATATATTGAAACAACCCGCTTGAGTTCACCTAGAAATGAGAGAGCTAAGAAAATAAATATTCCACTGATTTCTCTCCATCTAAATCTCTTGCTAGGTTCTCCACTGGCCAGCATGGACTGAAATCTAAAAGACATGGAATGGAGGCACTCGGGTGGCTTAGTCGGTTAAGCATCTGACTCTTTTGATTTCAACTCAGGTCATGATCTCAGGGTAATGAGATCGAGTCTGGCCTCAGGCTAGCACTGGGCATGAAGCCTGCTTAAGATTCTCCCTCTCTCTCCCTTTGCCCCTCACCGTCACTCACATGCATGCACGTTCGTTCTCTCTCTAAAAAAAAAAAAAATAATAATAATAATAAAAAAATAATAAAAGACATGGAATATTGCTCAATCTCTTGTCCAGAGAGCTAGGTAGAAACAGGTAGAAAGTAAATTTTATAGAGCAAAATATTATTTAACATGCCCCTAATGGGATTCACAGAAATCTAAATAAGCTTACTAGGTTTCCAAACAATATTATGGAAAGTAGACCAAAAATTAAGTACTTAGTGGAATAGAATGATAAAAACAGGAAGTTATAACCTAAGCTTCATAAGCAAAGCAATGAAAAATTGATGTTAGAATTTTTCAATTTTTAGTCTGGAGTTTCATTTGTTTTTTAACTTCTCAAGAATCAGAAACCCTTGGATACTCGAGAAATTAAAGATGTTTGAAAGAAAACAAATTCAAATATTTTGAAAATCTAATCCTGTGGAAATCCAGTAAGTTTACATTCTGAGCTAGAAAAAGGTAATTAATTCTCTAAAGATGTGTAGGAATAGAGAAGTAACTATTACTGCTCTTTAGAAATGGTATAGGCCCAGTACTCCAACACTGGTTATGAGAATATCATTGTGAGTTCTGATCTTCCAGTCAAGTAAAACAATCTTTTGAGGTGTCTTTTCAAAATTATGATTGATGTGACTAGGAAACAAAAAACAACCCTCCATTATCCAAAGTGAATAAACATTTTTCAAAAACACATTAAACTAATTCTCCTTCAAAAGGAAAACAATAGTACATCTAGGTTAAGATAATGTAAATACAGCATTCTTGAATGTACCATCTCAGTATGCCACACCAGAACATTATTAGGAACACTAAATAATGAAATGCATTAGCTCTGGAAACAGACTAGCAGTTATCAGTGTGAGTAAAGAATGTCCATTATGGGTAAGATTTAGTGGTATATTTTTGTATTCTTCAGCTTCAGACCTCGAACACTAATCAAAAAAGAGGTAAACTTTGGTTTTACTCACCTGAACTCTCTTACCCTAACTAAAACACTTGTTTCAATATCAACCAGGTGCTCTGTATAGGAATACTGCTTTCTTAATTAGTCATTGCCCCACATCCCACCACATGACCTCTTCCTTTCTACATGCATTCAGATATTATCCATCTGATTACTGGGGGGGGAAAGGAAACAGATATTGAAACTTGGCATTCTCATGTAGAATCCTCTCACCTAAAGTGCTGCAGCTGGGAGAGACACAAAAAGAAAGGTAATTCATGTACAAGTCAGGGTGTGTGTGTGTGTGTGTGTGTGTGTGTGTGTGTGTGTGTGTGTGTGTGTGTGTGTGTGTGTGTGTGTGTGTGTGTGTGTGTGTGTGTGTGTTCATTTTAATGCTCTCCAAAAGACCAAAGAAAAGCTATGTTATGAGGGACATAAATTATTTTTCTCCATTTCAGAAATCATAAAAATATCCCCAGTTTAAACATAAAAGAATATAAGGAAATATACCAAAACAATTACAAAGACCATTGAAATGTATAATTACAGGTTATTTTTAATTTCTCTGTCACAAATTTCTGGATTTTCTAAATTTCCTACACCATGTCTATATAACTTTGTAGTTAAGAGAAATAAAACACATTTTAAAAATAAAGAAATGGGCAGGAAGGGAGAAAAGAGAAAAGCAAAAGGAAAAGTAAGAAAAAAAAGATCTTTTGTCTGAATGATATTATTATTAATATCAATTTTTGTAGCAGTGGATGAAAGAAACAATGACTGAAGAATAATGTTCATCATACAGATAAAGATTCTTAAGTTTGTGCCTTAATTTGTAATTTTTGTATTTGTATCTTAATTCTGTGATGTTTTACTCACAACATAATAACTGGTTGTTTCCTAATACACAGGGTGTAGTTTCCCAGCAATACCCCATTGTTATTTTAACTTGTAGTTGGGTTTTTTTCCCTTGGGTTTTTGTTTTTGTTTTTGCCAACCTATTATAAAGTACTTGTTTGCAATTCAGTTGTTTCTCCCATGCTTCAAGATCTAGCTCAAGCATTTTAAGAAATTTTACTGAAATTTATACTCTGTGGTTATCTCTCTTTTCCCTTAATTACTATCAAACTGATCTAGATTTTAAATAAATATACTCTTTTAGTACATTATTTTTATGTTAAACTTTATCTTCTCAATAGGCTGTGATAAAAATTAAATTTGGCATTGTATTTGCATCCAGATCTACCATAGCTGACATATTTTTATTTCTTTAACTGTGGGGAAGAGCCAATAAAAGTGTAATCTCCCTAACAAATAAAATTGTACTAGATAGATACAGAGATATGTTTAAGCTAAAAAATGACCAGAGCTAATTTGCAAACTTATTATCTTAAAAGTGATCTCTTTATAACATAGTTTATGTGACAAAACTTAATTTTCCATTACAGGCATATTTTCTTTTAAGATTTTCTTTATTTTTTAATATATAGAGAGAGTGCTTGTGCATGTGGGGGGGGGAGCATAGGGGGGAAGAGTAGTAGGAAGAGTAGTGGGAGGGAGAGGGACAAGCAGATTCCATGCTGAGTGCAAAGCCCAATGTAGGGCTCCATCTCAGACCCTGAGATCATGACTTGAGCTGAGACTGAGTCCAATCCTTAACCAACTGAGCCACTCAGGCACCCCTACAAAGATATTTCTATGGTTTCAGTGAAAACAGGTATATTTTAGATTTTTGGTCATCATTAGTATTAAGGTAAAGTTTGCATCCTTGGGAAGTTAAACATACAAATGAACAGTTTCCCTTTTTCTCTGTTGATACATCTAACTATCTAGAACTAAATTGCTAGTAATGAACACTGAATCTATAATCATGATCATAAAGAATAAATATACAGATTTAAATTTAATTACAACCTTGGCCTATTTAGCTAGACATTTTTACTGCACATACATAGTCACTCAGTCATAAATATTCTCTAAATTTCTCTTACATACCTGAGGAGGCATTGACTAGTACTTGAATATTTTTATAACAATAAGCATATTCTTTCAAAGATTTTTATTATATACTGTTGAAACATATATTTTAAGAACATTTTTTTTCAAATTTCCACAGTGTTTCTAAATATCAGGTCAACAGATATTATACTGTACTGGAAGTGCTTTCTAAATGCTTATTGATTGAACATTTTTTTCTACTTGAACTACTGAAGAGGAATTCATCTCAGAGATGAGATACATATGAATATAAATTAGTCAAGAGTTCCTACTCTTAAGGAACTTAAAATCTAGATGAAGGAGGAGACCAATTTATACACAATCAATGAATGTAATGAATATTTTTCTGGATGTATGAATGATGATCAACAGAAACACAGATAAAGGAATGTTTAACTCTGCCTCTGAAGGGGGTAGAAATATTTAACCAAGGAAATGCTATTCAACTTGACTCTTGAAAATTTATCCACTCATTTATTTATGTATCCACTCTTTTGTTATTGTTCCTGAGAAACTTTATGTTGCAGGCACTGGCCTAGGTAATAGAGATGTAATTCTTAGCAATATATTCAAACTCAGATCCATTATAACTAATGTAGGAGACAGAAATGATTTAAATAATTTCCTTAGTGGATATATAATTGCAAACTGAAGTATATTGCATGAAGACAAAGAATGAGGCTCTGTAAAAACATGTAAGACACTACTCAAATTTAGCCTAAGGAAATGTGGTGTAAGCTTGGTGGAATTAATTAAGCAAAGTAAGAGATCAAGAAAGATCAAAGATCATCTGGTAAAAGAAAATAGAACACAGGGAAAGCGGTTTTTAAAAACCACAACCACAACCACCAAAAACCTTATAGTAAAGCAGAGTATTGAGGAAGAGCAATATAAGATGAAATGAAACCCTAGTCAGGACCACATAGGCAAGACTTCTAGGCCATGTTCAAGACGGTATATTAATGCTTAAGAGCAGTGAAAACCAATGGAAACTTTTGAATAAGATTCTAACTTTCAAAGAAAAGGATTTGGTACATTGCTGACATTAAAATAAGAGAGCATGTCGCACACTCAGAAAATGGTAACTAGTTGAGTTTAATTAATGCAAAATGGGGATTGTGAGGTCTCCAAGACAGCCTTAACAGCCCCTGACCTTCCTTTTCTTAGACCATTTACTTTATTTATTTTTATTTTTTGAGTGGAGATCACATATCCTTTAAAGTTTATTAAAAGATTGAGCACTAGGTGTTATACACAAACAATGAATCATGGAACACTACCTCAAAAAACTAATGATGTGATGTATGGCGATTAACATAACAATAAAAAAATTTAAAAAAGATTTGGCAACTTGTTACTTTTGTTTGTTTTTTATTCTTCTTTTAAAAGTTTAAATTCCAGTTAACATACAGTATAATATTAGTTTCAGATATACAGTATAGTGATTTGACACTTCCATACAACACCCTGGTGCTCATCACTAGTTCACTCCTTAATCCCCATCACCTATTTAATCCATCCTCCACCTGCCACCCCTCTGATAACCACCAGTATATTCTCTATAGTTAAGAGTCTGTTTCTTGGTTTGCCAGTCTCTTTTTTCCCCCCATTCACTCATTTGTTTTGTTTCTTAAATTCCACATATGAGTGAAATCATATGGTATGTTCTTTCTCTGACTCTTATTTCACTTAGCGTCATACTCTCTAGCTCCATCCCTGTCACTGCAAATGGCAAGATTTAATTCTATTTTATGACTGAGTAATATTCCATTTTATATATATACCACATCTTCTTTATCCATTCATCAGTCAATGGAAACTTGGGCTGTTTCCATAATTGGCTATTGTACATAATGCTGCTATAAACAGCAGGGTGCATGTATCCCTTCAAATTAGTATTTTTTTATTCTTTCGGTAAATAACCTAGTAGTGCAATTGCTGGATCATAGGATAGTTCTATTTTCAAATTTTTGAGGAACCTCCATACTGTTTTCCAGAGTATCTACACCAGTTTGCATTCCCACCAACAGTATAAGAGGGTTCTCATTTCTCCACATCCTCACCAACACCTGTTGTTTCTTGGTTGTTGATTTTAACCATTCTGACAGATGTGTGGTGATATCTTATTGTAGTTTTGATTTGCATTTCCCTGAAGATCAGTGATGTTGAGCATCTTTTTATGTGTCTGTTGGCCATCTGGATGTCTTTGGAAAAATGTCTACTCATATCTTCTGCCCATTTTTTAACTGTATTATTCATTTTGGGGTTTTTTTAACTTATAAATATGATCTTTTAAAAACTTTTTTTATTAACATATAATGTATTATTTGTTTCACAGGTACAGGTCTGTGATTCAGTCTTACACAATTCACAGAGCTCAACATAGTACATACCCTCCGAAATGTCCATCCTTCAGCTACCCCATCCCTCCCACCTCCCTCCACTCCAGCAACCCTCAGTTTGTTTCTTGAGATTAAGAGTTTCTTATGGTTTTTATCCCTCTCTGGGGTGGTCTTGTTTCATTTTTCCTTCCCTTCCTCTATGATCCTCTGTCTTGTTTCTCAAATTCCTCATCAGTGAAATCATATGATACTTGTCTTTCTCTGATTGACTTATTTCGCTTAGCATAATACCCTCTAGTTCCATCCATTTCATTGCAAATGGCAAGATTTTGGCTTTTTGATGGCTGCATAATATTTCATTGTGTGTGTGTGTGTGTGTGTGTGTGTGTGTGTGTGTGTGTGTGTGTGTATCACATCTTCTTTATCCATTCATCTGTTGATGGACATCTTGGCTCTTTCCATAGTTTGGCTATTGTGGACATTGCTGCTATAAACATTGGGGTGCATGTGCTCTTTCAGATCACTACATTTGTATCTTTGGGGTAAATACCCAGTACTGCAGTTGCTGGGTCATAGGGTAGCTCTATTTTCAACTTTTTGAGGAACCTCCATACTGTTTTCCAGAGTGGCTGCACCAGCTTACATTCCCACCAACAGTGTAGGAGGGTTCCCTTTTCTCCGCATCCCCACCAACATCTGTCATTTCCTGACTTGTTAATTTTGGCCATTCTGACTGGTGTGAGGTGATACCTCATTGAGGTTTTGATTTGGGTTCCCCTGATGCCAAGTGATGTTGAACACTTTTTCATGTGTCTGTTGGCCATTTGAATGTCTTCTTTGCAGAAATGTCTGTTCATGTCTTCTTCCCATTTCTTGGTTGAATTATTTGTTCTTTGGGTGTTGAGTTTGATAAGTTCTTTATAGATCTTGGATACTAGCCCTTTATCTGATATGTCATTTGCAAATATCTTCTCCCATTCTGTCATTCTGTTGGTTGTCTTTTGGTTTGTTGACTGTTTCCTTTGCTGTGCAAAAACTTTTTATCTTGATGAAGTCCCAACATTTCATTTTTGCCCTTGCTTCCTTTGCTTTTGGCGGTGTTTCTAGGAAGAAGTTGCTGCAGCTGAGGTCAAAGAGGTTGCTGCCTGTGTTCTCCTCAAGGATCTTGATGGGTTCCTGTCTCACACTGAGGTCTTTCAACCATTTTGAGTCTATTTTTGTGTGTGGTGTAAGGAAATGGTCCAGTTTCACTCTTCTGCATGTGGCTGTCCAATTTTTCCAACACCATTTCTTGAAAAGACTGTCTTTTTTCCACTGGACGTTCTTTCCTGCTTTGTCGAAGATGAGTTGCCCATAGAGTTGAGGGTCCATTTCTGGGCTCTCTATTCTGTTCCATTGATCTATGTGTCTGTTTTTGTGCTGGTGCCAGACCGTCTTGATGATTACTGCTTTGTAATAGACCTTGAAGTCCGGAATTGTGATGCCATCAGCTTTGCTTTTCTTTTTCAAGTTTGCTTTGGCTACTCAGGGTCTTTTGCGGTTCCATAAAATTTGAGGAGTGTTTGTTCTAGCTCTGGGAAAAATGTTGTTTTGATAGGATCCCTATTTTGATAGGGATTGCATTTAATATGTAGATTGCTTTGGGTAGTATAGACATTTTAATAATATTTGTTCTTCCAATCCATGAGCATGGAATATATTTCCATTTCTCTGTGTCATCTTCCAATTTCTATCATCATTGTAGAGTATTTGCTTTACAAACCTGTAATTATAAATTCTTTGTCTTCCCCTTTGAGGTATACATCTTTTTAAAGGCTTTTTGCCATTTTTTCAACCTAGAAATGTCTTCCCCAAGGACCTAGGAACTGTGTCTTTAAATGTAATTATCAGGGAAGATAGCACCCCTATTTTCCATTTTCTGTGGGAGGACAGATAGGAGTCTAATTTGGGCAAGTGTCTTACTCCAACTTGTAAAAATATCTCCTGTCATGAAGATACAAGAAATTTCACCTTTCCTTTGTGTAAAGCCAATTAATAAGCATAGATGGTCTATGACTCCCCACCCCAAACCCAGCTCTTAAAAACTACAGCCCTTTGCTTCAGTGGAATTGATCTCAGACTGGCCTTTCTCCCCTATTGAAATTATCTTAAATAAAGTCTTCCTTGCTTTTTTCACTTTGGTACAATTGTTGCTTCCACAGAGGTGAGACCAGAAACAGAAAACAATATGCTGAGGAGTTTGCATTCCATTATTAGGCATCCAAGGATATTGAGTAGGGTGGGGAAGGGGAGATAATTTGGCAAGATGTCTTTTGGGGCAGTGTAGATAAAAGCTTGAAGGTTAGGTAAGAGATATTTTAAGAGAGCAGCAAGTATCTGATAATAGATTATATATGAAAGATAAATTAGAGGAATTTTCACATCTGAAATCAAGATTTGTAATTTAGCTGAATTGATAGATATTAATCTGTTAATTAATTGTCTTAGTTCATGTTTTTCGTGCCTGAAATATTCCATTCCTAACTCTCTATATATGGTAAATTCCTTTAAGAGCTTCTTTATGTGTCATCCTATCTTTGATTTTCCCCCAGTGCTCCCAAGTGGCAATGAGTTGTTTCTTCCTATGATGCTACATTTGATGTTGTTCTACATTGTGGTGTCTATAAACCTTGTTATTTATTTGTTTATCTGCCACATTTAACAGAGAAGAAAGTGTGTCTTATTCATAGTTGAATGTCTACCATTGTACCTGTGACATAAAAGTTAAAGTTCATAGAAATTGGGAAGTAAAAATGATGAGAAAACCCCAAGTGTATATAAGTGAAGATAAAAGAGGTTGGTTGTCATGGTATGTTGGGAGAGAAGGAGCACTGTTGATCATACAAAGGAGACCTAAGGTATCTGTTTTAATGCACTGAATAATATAATGTTTGAAATTATAGAAGTTGCAGAATTTGAGCAAAATCAGACAGAAGCAAGGAAGAGGAAAATTTAACATAATTGACTAAGAGTTGCATTGAAACTAAATACAGTCACAAAACATGCCTCCAGAGGACTTCAAAGATGAATAGATACTCATCAGATTCCTAGGAGTATGTGGAAACAACAAAACTTTTGCAGAAGTGACTGTTATAGCCTGGCTTCTGAGTTACACTAAGAAGCAAAGATATTAAGGGACTTTCAGAGAATGTTATCTTAGGATAGGGACATCTATCTTTTGTTTAGAGTCAGAAACTGGAGGCAGAAAGTAGGGAATGGAATGGAAACTCCAAAGATGAGCTCATTTCTGCGCTTGAAAAGAGGTGACTTCAACTGCCTATTAAAAGAAAAAAACTGTGTGTGTGCATGAAGTCTAAGTTTCTTAAGTAAATATATCTTAAGATTTGTTTGAAGATCTTTCCTTACCATACCCTGGAATCCCAAATTATCACTATGTGGTATTCAACTTATTAGAAGGTACTCAATATTATTTATTAATTGGAATTGAATTGATACATAGTCTGTATGCTAGTGTTTTATATACAGAATTATTTAAGATAATTTTATATACAGTCTTGGTAGTATTGTCTAATTTAATCAGCTATAAAGTAAAATATTTCCTATGGAAAATGCTAATTAAACAATTAAAGAATCTGAGTATCTACATGCATTAGGAGTCAATTAATTAACATAGTATCTGCACTTAATAGGTACTCAAAAATGCTAGTTCCATTTTCTTGTGTCTTTTCTTTCCCTATCAAAAGCACATAAGGAAAAATCAATATGTAATAAAACTTTAATAAATATTGAAATGGAGGGGCGCCTGGGTGATTCAGTCAGTTAAGCATCCGACTCTTGGTTTTGGCTCAGGTCATGATATCAGGGTTGTGAGACTGAGCCCCCGAGTTGGGCTCCACGCTCAGAAGGGAATCTGCCTAAGAGTCTCTTTCTCCCTCTCCCTCTGCCCTTACCACACACCCCATTCGCACATGCTTTTTCTCTATATATAAAATAAATAAATCTTTAAAAATAAATAAATATTGAAATGGAATATAGGACTTCTGTTGATGTTGTAACTATATCAACTGTATATTAGGAGACAAATAATCCTCTAGTAGGTTAAGGTTTTATAAACTTAATTAAATATATTTATATGTATTAAATGACCTCTGATATAATATATTTAATAAATATATTTTAAAAAATAGATTGGTGCAACATTTCCTACATTTTTAATTAAAAATTATTAGAAATTCTGGGTGGCCAGTACCATAATTGACCTGTCAGAAGAATTGATGCCTACTCTTCCATGAGTTAGCAGAATCATTTGCTCAGTCATAAAAAATAAGATGATTTTCTTTAATGACTTAAGACCATGTCTTTATTACTTTGGTGACTTTGCTTTAGTAAAAGGAATTCCATGAAATTTGTTAAGCCATTTAAAACTGTTTATTTGCCTCTTTGATTTTCCTTTATAAAAAAATAGTCATGGTATAAAATCAACATCTCAAGTATTTTGGTTGAGAAAAATATCAAAAAACAATTTTTTTTCATTACCCTATAGGTATAGTGCAATAGATAATGAAGATTAATGGCATATTTAATGATATTGTTCTTATGATGAACATGTCCACTGTTATAAATTCAGCCACAGTAGGAGTTATCCCAGTATGTGTATAGTGACAATTAGGATATGGGAATGTTAAAATTGAAATGGTACCTCAAAGTGACTCAATTAAGTTCTTCTTGTCACAGATCAGTGCATTGTAAACTTTAGAGTTAAATGTTAAGTGCAAATTTTCAAAGCTAGTAAGGGTCATAGCCACCCTATACCACAGGATACCACATTATCCATCCAGTTTATTACCATCACTGAGCCATAATTTTCTCAGCTATAACAACAGGATAAAAACACCTTAAAGTATTATTTAAAAGGCTGAAATGAGATAATGCCATAAGTACTCAATAAATTATTGTTGCCGATGCTATTATGTTGTTGCCGCCTGTCCCAAATTAATATTATTGCTTCCCAACCTCAACTAGGAAATATTAACAACAATAGACCATAATAATCTGAATTTAAGAGCAATCTATCTTCATAATGATTAAATGAAGGTAATCAAGGCATTTCTCATAAATGTATTTTCTCTAAAAGCTGAATAAAGGATAAGTATAATTACCTTTTGTAATATGATAAAATTGAGACACTAAGGCTGTAGTTCCTTACCTACATAACAAATTAGTATGCAAGATGAAACCAAAATTATTATTTATGCCAGAATTTCCAGCACATTAGGTAGTTCTATTTATCTCAAGGATGGAAGTAGGTGAAAATGCGAGAATATTTCTTTAATGTTAAAAATGACTTTTCCTTTTGCTCTCTTTATTTCTTTTATTTATATAACAAATACTTTCCAGCAAGGAAAAAGAAAAGAGGACCACAAAATCAAATGTGTTCTGCCATAAGAGATAAAACTCTGAAACCCCCACAAAGGATGAGACTCATGTTTGAAAATACTCATTCCAACTGGTCAATCATAATGCAACATTTAGGTTTAATAATTTCCTCTCTATCATCTGAAAATTATAAAATTCAAGAAGTTATACTTTAATAGCCCTAATTTTGAATGAAGAATTGAAATACCAATTACCTTCTGCTTCTCCTTTTTGGCCAGACTGGCCAAGGATTTCTTCTGTCTATATTAGGAATCAGATCCTCAAGAAGCTCAACATGATACTACAGAGTTAATGGAAATCACTAGGTCCAACAGGGGGATGTTATCAGTAAATCTAGGAGAAGTCAATGGATATGGGGGGAAAATAAGATGATTTTAAAAATAAGGAGTAGAATAATTGGGATAGAAAAAAAAGAAGAGAATAAAACAGACGACCTAGTACACTGAGAAACCACTCAGTCACACCCAGAAGTTCTCTTCTCCTTAGTTCTTGTTAGTGGTGTATTCTCCCCTTCCAAATGTGTTGAAAACAGAAATGGAGAAAGACTGAAAAATTGCACCATAACTAAGACCTTATTCTAAATTTAATTTCTTACCAGTTTATCGTTAAATTTTAATTTGAGCTCAGAGTTTTGAAAAAGTGTTATAGTTGTATAAACAAAATCACTTTGAAGAAACTCCAACTTTCCTTAATTGCTTGCTAATTTCACTTTATAAATATTGATAAATGAATCAATTAGGGTCCTGGCAATTGGCACACCTGAACAAAATAAGGTGTACAGTGTATGACATGGAAACTATTTATAAAACTATAGGTACAGTTAGAAAATTCTATAAAGTATGGTGAAGTACCCCTGGAGATAGCAATAACTGGGAGCTATTACTACTGATAGGCTTTAAAGGGCAAGGGTGGTGGTTACCCAACAAATGGTCAAAGGCACATATCATGACAATAGATAAGGCATTTTGCAAGTCCACAAGGGGTGGTGCTGGCAGAAACACAGAGGATAGTAAGGAAATTCTATATACTAAGAATATATGCCTATTCTTAAGAAAATTGATTTCTGTCTCTCCTCCTTATGAAAGATGGGATCAAACAATCTGCCTATTGGCCACTAGTTCCTCCAGGAAATGATGGGGCTTTAGCATAGACCTCTCCTGTTGGCAGGTTGGGTACTCAACAGTGTTAAAAATCAGATCACCCTTAATAAGGGGAATTCTGTGTTGTCAGCCTACTCCCTGCTATCATAGCACTTTTTAACTGGACTTATTGAATAAGCACTGGAATGGTAGAAGTATTCTGACATCCACAAGATATGTCATCTTGTCCACATGATTGCTGAGACCCTTCTGTGTGGTAGATGGACATTTATATTGAATCCCAACGATAGACGCTTAACTGACTGAGCCACCCAGATGCCCCTCTCTTTCTCTTATTGAGCTCAGACATCAATATTTTCCTGTTCTAGCACATTAGAACTCCTGGGCGTTTGGACTCCAGAATTTACACTGACAGACTCCCCCGGTTTTCCTGCCTTCAGACTTGAGTTGAATTATACGACTGGCTATCCTGTTCTCCAACCTGCAGATACCAGATTGTGGAACTTCTCAGTCCATAAACATCTGAGCCAATTGCTATAATAAATCTCCTCTTATCCATATCTGTATCTATCTATATTCTATTGGTTCTGTTTTTCAGGGGAATACTAACACAATATTCTAATCCTGTTCTAAGTCCCTAACAAGATGGCCAACCTATCAGAAACTTCTGAATTAATATAGATTAGTACTTGGGTCATCTCTTCTTCATACAAAGTAGATATAGGCATATGATTTACAGGATTGCGTTGAGCCCCTAAGTAGGTAGTAGTACAGAGGCCATCCATATCCAGTTGGTGCTGCCATACCAGAAATTGTAGGGAAATACCTCTGAGGCAATAGATAGATGTTGAGATAGAAAAAAGCTGCAAAGCTATATAGCATGAGAGAAGGAGCCCCCTACTTAAGCAGTTTATTTGTGCTTTCTGGACTTGCTGGGACTTAAACTTGTATATACAATTTTCTAACTTACAAGGGAATGCTACTGCCTACATCCAATTTATTATTCAGTAGATAGGATGATACCTTGTATATGATGGATGACCCAGGTCATATAGTTTCTTATGTCCTCTGAACAGGCTTTCATTATCTGTGAAGGCTTAGTAGCAAGCCACAGACCGATTTTCAAATGGAATATCGTTATTGGCCAAAGAAAGCATAGGCTTGGTTGGAAAGCCAGGGGATCTGCACTGTGATTCTCCTATTCTGGCTTGCTAAATGCTCCATATAGCCTTTATCTATGCAACAGGCATAGGTATGCTGAGTCATAAAGTCCAAGTGATTGTGTGGGTTGCATCACAACTTGACCCGATTCAAAGCTCTTTCTTACTCCCATCCTACTCAAAGCTAGCACTCTTTCAGGTGACCAGGAAAATGAAGCACAACAAAAAACCAATATGGTGTATATTACTTCCAAAATCCAAAAAGATGTACCAAAAGAACTTTTCCTCCTCCACCAGGTTTTGAGGTAGCAGGTTCATCAACATGATTCATTTTAAGATAAATATGCAAATGTGCACAGGCTGCCAGACCTCTTTAAATTATACCAAGATAGTAGGCTCCTAAACTTCTGTAGGTTACATCTTCTACCCTCAGACATACATTTTTCTTATTAATACAATGAGGTGGTTAATATTTTCTCATCAGTTTCAATTATTGTTATCAATATAATGGATTAGTATAATGTTCTGTGAAATATCAAGGTGATCAAGATCTCTCTGGAACTTGTTATGACAGAGAAAATGAATGTTGACATGGTGAAACAATGTGAAATACTTTTGTTTTTGCTGTGTAAAGGGAAACTGGTTCTGATTATCTTTGTTGATAGATGGGGGAGGGGTGGCATTTTCTAGATCAATACCATATCCCAGGTGCAAGGAGATTTATTGGTTTATTTCAGTAACAAAATCACATCTAAGGGCACAGCGGCAATTAGTCACCACATTATTAATTTTGTGGAAATCATTCTTTAGGTGAATGGAATGTGAATGTTGAAGGACTCTCCACTCTATAGCTTTCAAGTCTTTGAAGGTGGCACAAAATAAAATATATTGCCCCTACAGTTTTGCTATTTCTTTACTATTTTGTAAGAGTGGGAACGGTTCCAGGTGCTTCTACCTGGCCTTTCCTATCATAATAGCCCTCACTACATGGGCCAGGAAACCAGTGTGGGGGTACTGCCAATTATCCTATATGTCTATTCCCTTTAAGAATTCTGGGAATGAGAAAATAACCACAGAATATATTCACAGGCCTACTGAACCAACTGTAGGACAGACTTGGTCCAGAACTCATCACTTGACCTTTATAAGCATTAACTATGATTGGTTGATCAGTGGCACTGGGAATTTTCATCAATTCAAAACTAGTATCTATTAAGCCCTGATAATTGAAGAAATTTCACTTAATTCTAGAATTTTATGAGTATATAGCCACTCTGGTAAATAACTGCAGATTCTTCTGGGGAAAGGTGTGAAGAGTCATAGCTTACAGTGATCTTCTTCAAATGGACCTAACTTCCATTTGAACTGATGCCTTCCCATATGTGAAATGCCTTAATTTTATTTTTTTATTTTTTTTACTTTTTTTATTATTATGTTCTGTTAATCACCATACACTACATCATTAGTTTTTTTTAATCTTTTTATTGTTATGTTAATCACCATATATTACATCATTAGTTTTTGATGTAGTGTTCCATGATTCATTGTTTGCGTATAACACCCAGTGCTCCATGTTGAAATGCCTTAATTTTAAGATATGAGACAGAAAGTGAATCTCAACTATAGCAAAGTGAATTCAAATTCCTCCCATAGACCTAAAATTTTATGTGTGTGTGTGTATCTGTGTGTGTGTGTACACATATACAGTCAATTCTCATTATTTACAAATTCCCTACTATTGAATTTATCTACTTGTTAAAATTTATTTGTAACCTCAAAGTCCATACTTACTGGCTTTTGCAGAAATCTATAAACGTGCAGAATGGGGAAAATCTTGAATCACCTGAAGCCAAATTTCCCATCTGAATTTGAACAACGTGATTCCCTGCCTTCTTATTTCAGCTTACAAGTGAACAAGTGTCCTTTCACAGTTATTTAATGCCATGCTTTCTACATTTTTTATGCTTTTTGTTGGTGATTTTACTGTATAAAACAAAACATAGAGCTAGGCAGTTCTTAAGCATAATAAGGCTTATGGAGAAAACACATGTGTTGGAGAAGTTTCCTGCAAATTATGTTAGAAGTTTCATATATATTATGGTGATGTTGACCATAATCCAGTGTTATAATGAATCAAAATATATTAAATAAAGTGTCCTTAAACAAAACCACACATACAAGTTAATATATTGATCAGTTGATGAAAATGTTGTGAACCGAGGCTTATGGGAACCTGACCCTGTATTTCTTCCTTGGAACAGTGGTTCAGTAATGCCTAATGCAGTGTTCCAGTAGCTTTGTAGAATATAACTACCCCAAAAATAATGTGTACAGCCAGAATTAGCTGTCTGTATACATATATATCAAGAAGCACATTATTTATCTGCTTATTAGTTTCATTCCTAAAGACAGCATGATCAATTAATCAATATGGCAGATCTTTATGGGTGAAACATTCTAATTATCTGTCCAATGTAGATTATTCTGGTCACTATGCCCACCTGTCATTTGAGTTAAGTAATACATCTGATCTCTCCATTCTCGAATCCTATTATTCCCAGTGAAATCAGGAAGCCTGCTTCCATTGCATCAACCTGCAATGACAGCTCTGAACTACAGAGGACAGCTGCCACAGAGGTTTTGAGGATGCTAATGTCCCTGGGTGTGTGCACCAGTTTCAGTTACTTCAGCCTGATCAAACCTTGTATTTCATTTCCCTTGGTCTGACACCCTTAAAATCCATTTACCTGTATGCTTCCTAGACTCATAGTGATATAAATTGGTAAGGTTCTACAAGTCTTCCAGTGTATAATGTATCTCTTTGCATACCAGGCCTTGTGTGTCACTATCTGAACTATGTGGGCTCTAACTCTTATGTGTGGAGAGTCAGTGAGCAGTGGGGGAAGTCAGATGTCCTGAGAAGTATGAGTAGGCCATTGTGAAGTAACCATCCCAGATCAAATCACATCACTGCAAGGCTATTATGATATTGGAAAAACCGGTTCACTCAAAAACCATCCTTTTCTTTTCCTTTTCCTTTTTTTTTTTTTTTTTTTTTTTTTTTTGACCGGTTAAGGAGAGAAGTGTTGCTTCCCCTAGCAAGGAATGTTCATTGAATTTTGTGACTTAAAATTCATCAGTCTCAACTGTGGTTGCCAAAATATGCATTTACCATCTCTCAGGGTCTCTCTGCTCCCACATCAGCTCTTTAACCTTTACATAAGGGGCATGACTAAGTTGATTAATTAATGTTTCAACTCTGTAAGGCCCTGGGCTTTATCTCCTCTCATATCTATCTTGTAACTGCAGGAGATCAGAGACTCCTTCAAAGTTGCCATAACAGATTTTTTTTTTAATTTCCTATTTGTTTTTTTCTGAGTAGGGCAATAGAAGTCTTCAACTTGTCTTTCTCCCCTGTATGCTCTCAGGTTTTCAGCATTAGATCTGGTACATCAGTCTTTGTAATCACCGTGGTTGCCAAGGGTAGTAAGTGCCATAGCCACTTGATATCCTAACACCTTTCTCTCTATCTGCACTTTGCCTCATGCCACCACTGGTGGTAGCTCCATAACTGGGACACCTTCATGACACATAGACTTTTAGTACCCCATTCTGCTTCAGCAGAATGACATTACAAACCCATTTTAAAGGTCCCTTTCTTGGGACAACTTCCCATATCAATTACTGTATGAGTCAGGATCTAAAGAAGAAACTGAGGGCACAATTAAAATGGGGTAATTTGGTATAATAAAGAGACTATTCACAGATGTGTGAGCATTAAGCAAAGGTATAGTGTCCTGGACTAGCAACAGCAGGATGGATATATTGCCACTGAGTGTGATGAAGCAAACAGAGGGAGTAGGTACTGGAGACAAAAAAAAAAAAAAAAAAAAAAAATACCTGTAGTAAAGGGCAATGCAGCAGGAGCCATGACTTTCAGTAGCTCATCTATAGTGACACCTGCAGGGAAGAAAATAGAGAATAAAAACCCACACTTAAAACTCTCACCATTCATTAATCAGAGAAACGATGTCGATGTCAGAAAGCAATGGAGCAAATTGATGAAATCAAAAAAGTTCAAGTTCCTGAGACACAGAGCACAGTGAAGAGTGCTAACACAATAAATACATTCATTTATTCAATGTAAATTAAATGAGTAATGTATATCATAGACAGACTCTGTTGTGATGGATACCAAAAGGAACTACACACAGCTTTTGCCCTATAGTGCAATGAGGGAGACACAGAATCAATATGTGCATAAAAGAGAAGTATATAAAAGATGATATGAATACATAAAAGACAAAAATGAATTAATTTTGAGTGAAAGGCAGGAAGGCTTCATAGCGTTGCTTCTTAAAGGATTTATAGGACTTCTCCACATGGAAGATTGAAGAAAAGGGCATTCTACACGGAGGATCCAGTGTGGATAAAGGCAGAGAGGTGTGAAAATGTATGACAGGGAATATGGGTTGTTGGAGGTAGTGGAGTTCAAAACTACATAAGTGGGAATAACTGGGAATGTGACTGAAACAGGCCAACATCTTCTTAAGAAGAATCTTTACAAGTACATTAAGGATTTTAAATTTTATAGGCAATGAGGAAACAATGAAGGTTTCTAAGCAGCATCTGCATTTTGGAATTTCATTTAGACTTCCTCTGAAATGCTGCTTTTATTAAATTATAGTGTCCTCCTTTGGAATCCTGAAACTCAGCAGGTTGAGGCTGTAAAAATATATATATAAACTACTTCCTTAAGGACAACATTCTGGCAGTGGATTTGTAAATCATAATTTAAGCCAGGTTTGTTACATTTTCTGATAACTCATCACCTGAGAGATTGATCCTTGAGAAACCAAGAATCACAAAAGTCAGTCTAGTCTGTTAATATGGTCTAGAATCATTTCCTTAATGCCAAAGTAAATTCAGAATCTGTCTCTCATTTGATGCATTGAAAAGAAGCCAACTTAAGTAGTACCACATTGTTATTGCTACTTGCTTAGTGATAAGAGGTATTATGTCAATATATTGGCAATGGAAAGCTCCATTCATTGCCTTGCAAACTGTTCTCACTTGCTTTTATTTTTTTAGAAAAATAACTTGCAGTAAACTGACATTAATAATAAATATGAAAGTCAAGAGATTCTACTCAGATTACATCTCTAGTAAAATAATTTTTCTGCCAAATATACTTCATAATATCATGTCATGAGAAAATTCTTTCATCTTTCCTTGTGGAGTCAATAGTCACTGTTTCAATTTTAGAATAAAAAGGTCCGATACATAATAACTTGCATATTTTACTTAAAATTACAAAGACGAATGCATAAAAAAACTGTAAACCTCGCATTTTTCTTAAGGAGAGGGAAACAAAAAGTTAAAACAATGACAATACATTTCCAGATTCAAAACAAATCTGATAGCAAGAAAATATTAAAACAGAAAACAAATTCAATGACACATATTAGGCAAAATGTATTTATTATACTAGTAGATAGGAAAAAACTCACATACTAATAAAAGAAGATACTATTGCACTGAAAGACAAATCAACTATATGCAACATATGAGACATCTGAAAATAGGGACATAGAAATGTCAAAAATAAAAGGACGGATAGGGTTGCCTGGGTGGCTCAGTTGGTTAAGCATCTGACTCCATCTCAGCTCAGGACTTCATCTCAGAACTTGTGAGTTCAAGCCTCGTGTTTGGCTCCACACTGGGCATGGAGCCTACTTAAAGAAAAAAAAAAAAGGTTGGATAAAGACATATCTGAAAAATATTGATAATAAACTCAATAGGAATAAAAACTGAGGTTTAAATATTACAAAATGAATTTGAATTTATGTAATGCATTATTATATGATACAAATAAAGATAATTTATAATGACAACCATTACTGGGAAAGGGGACATAGCTGTGTGCTAACATAAATGGTTTAATTGTCAAATCATATTCACATGAATCATAGATCTTTCTAATACCCAATTTTACTAAAAAATGAAAAGATACAACAAGCACGAGGCACAGGCAAACATTCTTCCCTGGGAGAAGTCGGATACTGTCTTTTAATTAAATTCCTTCTCCCTCATTATCATACACTCTGATTTCAGAGTTAATCTGTGAAGTGTTTTTTGAGAAATGTATGTGGAGATATCCTTTAATTTATGGAACATCTTAATCCCATTCTCCACCTAACCATGCTCCCACAATTCTGTATGCATTTAAAATTAAGCAACAGACACAAACCAGGCATAATAGTTTTCTATTACTGCCACAACAGATTACCACACAAATGTCAGTTTCAAACAATACAAATGTACTGTGTTACATTTCTCTGGGTCAAAAGTCAGAGGGTCTCACAGGGCTAAAATCAAGGTGTCATGTAGATGCATTCCTTACTTAAGGCTCTGGGGAAGAATCTCTCCCAAGCACACTTAGATTGTTGATCAAGTTTAATTCCTTGTAGTTGCAGGACGAAGGTCCCCATTTCTTTGCTGGCTGTCAAGCAGGGGTGTCCCTTAGCAACTAGAGGCAACTCTCCAGTCCTCACACATAGCCTCTGTGTTTCAGAACTCTAGCAATGATGTTCCTTACACATGGAATCACTGTAACTTTCCCTTCAGTTGCATCATTTCTACCTCCTTCTGTTGTATCTAATTCCAGCCATAAAAAGTTCTTCTTTTAAGGGCTTTTATGATTAGATTGGGCCCACCTAAATAATCCAGGATAATTAATTATACGTGCAAAGTCTCTTTTCTCATGTACCAATAACCTATGATAGATTCCAGATGTTAAGTCATGGTCATCTTCAGAGAGCCATTATTTGACCTACCACAACAAGTATATCCACTTAAAATTGTTTCATAGATAAAACTTTGTTATCTTTTCACGAATATTAGTATTACTATGAGAATCAGATCTGATTATCAACATGCATGCAGATTTGACAGGATCATTTTTTTTTAAGATTTTATTTATTTGACAGAGAGAGAGAGAGAGACAGCAAGAGAGGGAACACAAGCAGGAGGAGAGGGAGACGGAGAAGCAGGCTTCCCGCTGAGCAGAGAGCCTGATGCGGGGTTCGATCCCAGGACCCTGGGATCACGACCTGAGCCGAAGGCAGATGCTTAACGACTGAGCCACCTAGGCTCTCCAACAGGATCATTCTTTCTTCCCGAGCATCCCTGAGAAAAGAAAGAATGGTATATTGGCCTGCTGTTGACCTTTGCTTATTTTCCCAAATTGACATAATACTTTAGGTGCAAAACAATATAGCATCAAAATATATAAAGCAAAATGACCAGAAATTCATAGAACTAATATCTTTAAAAATATAATAAGGGTGAGTTAGGGACGCCTGGGTGGCTCAGTCAGTTAAGCGGCTGCCTTCGGCCCGGGTCATGATCCCAGGGTCCTGGGATCGAGTCCCACATTGGGCTCCTTGCTCAGCAGGGAGCCTGCTTCCCCCTCTCTCTCCCTCTGCTTGTGCTCACTCTGTCAAATAAATAAAATCTTTAAAAATATATATACTAAGGGTGAGTTAATTTATGCTTATTTAAAGCATCACTTTCCTTTGAATAGTCTATCAAACATTTACAAGCATTACCAAATGAGACACAATAAAGGAAAACTCAACAAAACCTAAAAAATAGAAATAGTAGATTCCAGATGAATAAGATGAAGAAAAAGGGAAGAATTACATAAAGAAGAAGAAAGAGGAGGAGGAAGAGAAGGAAGAGGAAACAAAAGGAGGAAAAGAAAAAAAAAACATTTATTGATCATTTAGTATGTGCCAGGAACAGTTTTAAGTACACTTTCATCCTCTAAAACCCAGTGTGGTAGGCACTGTTATTATTTTTTTATTGACATATGATTAACATAGAGTGTTCTATTCATTTCAGATGTACAATATAATGATTCAGCAATTCCATAGTTGTTGCTCATCATGTTAAGCATACTCCTGATCCCCATTCCCCCCCCCAACCCCATATTTTGCAGTTAAGGGAACTGGAACACAGGGGCATTAAGTGAAATGCCCAAGTGAAATTCACAAGCAGGAAGTGGTCTATCAAAGTACAGTGTCTCAGAATTTGTCTTTTTTAACCACCACACTATGTGGAACCTGAAAAAAAAATCTAGAAATTAATAATAACATAAATAAACAAAAAAAACCTATGTTTTGGTTTGAATGTTTATGCCCCCCGCAGTTCCTATGCTGAAGCCCTAACCCCCAGTGTGGCTATATTTGGAGATGAGGCCTTTAAGGAAAGAATGAAGGTTAAATGAGGTTATAAGGGTGGGGCCCTGGTCTAATAGAATTAGTGTCCCTGTAAGAAGAGACACCAGAGAGCTCTCTTGCTCTCTTGTTCTCTCCACATGTACCAAGAAACCATGGGAGCACAAGAGACATGGTGGCCATCTGCCACCCAAGGCGGGCACCTTCACCAGATACCAATTTCACTGGCACCTTGATCTTCTATTTCCACTATCCAGAATGGTAAGAAAATTAATTTCTGTTGTTTAAGCCTCAGTCTGCGGTGTTTTGTTATGGCAATCTAAGCAGACGATTATACACCACCACTTGGATATTTTTAAACTCTATAAATAGTCTTCACATTATGAGAAACCAGAACCAAAAGTACAGAACATATTGAAAGTAATATAATTAAAATATAGCTTATAAAAATGTATAAGATATAGCCTTCCTGAATATGTGTTCTTTTGGCAATGGAGTATGTATTTCTTCTGGTGATTGCCACCTCTCCCATATTTTTAGCCAAGGACTTCTGAGGAAATTGACCTCCACCATGACCCCAGAACTGGGCCCTCGTTGATCTAAACCCATCCATGTTTTGTGTTCTCTTGGCCACAGCAGTTGTTTTGAGGATATACATATGACCCAGTCAAAAACCCTAAGACCAAGAAGATGTTTGCTGACTCGTGAGGTAAAAGCACACATTCTTGAGGTAAAAGCACACATTCTTTTCTACAGGACTTTAGTAAAGTGGATCTAGACTAGAGTTGGTGTATCTCCGGCACTGGCAGAAAAAGAAAGTTCACATAAAGAAGTTAACAGAGAAGCAACAAAGAAAAACTAGGTTTTCTGAGAGGATTTTGAGCTCAGTCGGATCCCATGATGCAACACCACCTTTGGGACTTAACAGTTACATAAGCCAAAAGACAGACTTTTTGCTTAGAATACTTTGGGTTGGATTTTCTGTCACATTAAAACTAAAGAGCCCTAAATATTATAAAACTGAAGTTGTGCTCAGGGAAAATTCTATGACTTTTTGACAAACTATTATGCCATCAAACCTTTCATTCAGCCTTGGTTAAAAGTAAAGTAAAAAGTAGAAGGCAGGGTTTTTACTGAGAGTGAGAGAAATGGTCCAATATGTGTTAGAAAATGTAATTCACACAAGTATCACCCTTTGGTAAAATGGACAAAAACCTAAGTGATATTGATATAGTCCCTTTGGTCTTGAAAAATAAATACATATTTTTATTCAGAAGTTTAAACATTATGCTAATTATTATTGCTGAGTAATCATGGGCAAAATATACATTCTAAAGATACAACTGAGTATTATTTATGTAATTCTTCAACCACAGGTAAAAGGTAAAGGTGACCTCAAAGCCATAGCTATAATTGGATCAAATATACAACCCAAAATCAAACAAATGATTTTAGATTAAGAGAAAAAAAATTTAAATCTGAATGAGATTCCCCCAAAGCTTGGTTTGATTGCCTAAGGGAATATTTCATGGCAAGACATCTTAAGAACTTCAAGAACATTAACTCAGAATATAAAACTCTGACATAAGAAATGCTATTTCAGAGCAAGATTTTGAGTGAATATTTTAAACGTAGACTTTGTAGAAATAACAGTAAGAGATGAGGAAATATATTTCCACTCATCATTCCCTATTTTAACCTTTGATAGGCTACAAAATAGAATAGGCCTTCACTGAGAAGTGCTAAATGTTCTTGGAATATTATCAATGTCTGCAGCTCTGTTTGTCAGTTATTTTGTACATCAGGCATTTGCTAATTTCAGGCTTAAAGACATGCTTAAAATTATAACAAGATGAATAAATACTCAAAACTAGGTTCACCTGGCATTATTCTTAATTTTATTTTTTAATTTGAAGATCATTTTCAAGATTTCTATCTTCATGTTGCACGCTCTCTCTCTCTCTCTCTTTTTTTTTTGCTTCAGGCAATCTCCATGTTAAGCAACTCTGAGCACATAAATTTAACTGAAAAAAGTTTCTTACATTCCCCAAAATTGCTGAAAATTGAAACTGCAGATTTCGATATATACTTGCAAAGAAACTCATTTTTATTATGAGCTGAAAAAGCTTGTCTCCTGAATGCTTGAGGCCACTCAGTCAACCGGCTGGCATAATTCAAATACTTGGAAACCCACAAATAATCTAAGGCCAAACTCCAACTGCAGAAAATAGCACAGGAAAATCCTTTCTTGCATATTTCCAATACCATATGGTGAATTGCATTTTCTGCTGGTGGAGAACATTTTAACTCGATGAATTTGTAACACTATCCAACTAATTAGTGCTATTTTTTTTTAACAATGCTATCCTTTCTTTTAAGTGGAAAAAAATTTCTGTATCTTCCTACAATGATTATCACTTTTACTTATATGTGTAATTGTTATAGGGAAAGGAATTTAAAGCAGGCAGCAAATCAATATTCATGAAATAGGGATTGAAAAGGGTGGTGCCAGCTGTGCTTTACCCTGTCACAAGAATCAGAATCCACAAGTTGGTGAAATATTTTCTGTTTGACATTTTGGTTGCGTGTGGACTCAAATCTGTTTCAAAGTTAGTCCAACTCTGAGAGTTTAAATGTGGGGACACATCAGGGTAGGAGATGTTTTTCTTTTTCACTTCTGCTCTATTCTGTCAGCCAGTCTGCAAGTTTTAACACATCCTTTGAAAACTATTTTCTGGGATTTCTGCTGATGCCTTTCCATTCCCTCAGCAAAGCCAGGGTAGAGTACCTACATTGTGCAAGGGGCACAATAGACAGGGTCCATCTGCTCTGTTCCTGGTTCAGTCTGCTGAAAGAGCTGCTAAGACCATTCCAGTCAGTGAGCCACTCCTGGCCAGACCTTTGAAAATGCATTGACATCACCCCTGACTAGGCAACAAGATTCCCTGAATAGTCTCCCCTTTCTTTACCCTGTCTTCTCTGGGGGGAGTGGTGGGCAGGGAGGAGGGGCTGTTGCTCCTTCAAGGGCACAGTATCCTCATTCTTTGTGCCCTGTCTTTCCTCATCAAAATTTGCTCTCAGGGAAAGATCCATTATGAGTCACTTATGTATCCCTGTGTTACCACTTAGCTTTTGGATGGGAAAGCCTGGTCTCCCGTGAAAGGAATATCAGAAAGTGATGGGGAAATTCTCTCAGGAAAAAGCTGTTCAAGCTCTTCTTGGTGGCCTTGTAATCACTTATGGGCACAAAATCTACTAACTGGATTAAGGCTGGCAGCAGCAGGCATATCATAATATTTACAATAACATCTATTGAGGATTGAAAAATTGTAGCACCCATGGTACACTATATAAGTGCCATTTTATCTACTGTAATCGTCACTGTAATCTTTATTGTATAGATGAGGAAATTTACAGGTGAAGTCTTAATCCATAAATTCTATATCTAATATTTTGTCATTAAAAAAATGGGTAGAGTCAAGAAACATTTAATCCAAATTGACATGGATATCTGACTGACACTTGACTATCAGTCATACATCATTTTGATGCTGCCTCTGCTGTTATGAAATGGTCCCATTCCCCTTGCAAGAGAATGGAGGTCAATTTTGGCTTTGTGTATTAAGCAAGTCAGATTATGTCCCAGCCCCACAATTTTTTATTTTCCCCAATTGACCTGCAGTAGCTTTCATGTTTGGATAAGGAAACCAGGGCTCAGAGAATCTAAATGACTTGCCCAGGAAGGTAGTGCTGGTAAATGTTGCAATAGGAGCTTATCTGCCCAACTCCAAAACCTGGGCTGTAACTGCTAGCTCCAAATAGCCTTGTGGCCCTTCCAGAAAATCTTTGTGCCTTTCCAGATTGAAATATTAGAAATTGCCAGACTGAAAAAAAAGAAAAGAAGAGAAAAGAAAAGAAAAGAAAAGAAATTGCCAGACTTTGCCAGACCCTACTGGTTTTTTAAGGTTTGTTTTGTTTTTGTTTTATTTTGTTTATTTGTTTTCTCCCAAATGAATTAATCTCACTTTTTTTCACATGGGTTGATACATGATACATGGAACAAACCTAAACTCCAGTGAAAAAATCTGCACAACTGCTCATGCAATCATCTCTTGCCATCGTATGTTGCTGTCTTTTTCCACAGCTTTTTAACAATATTTGGTAAAGGTTTAACAACTATATCCTTGGCAAGGGATCCATCCAGAGTTTTATTTAAAAAAAAATGAAATTGGATGTTTGTTGGCATAGAAAGCAGTATAGGTAATGTTCCTACTACCAATTCTATTTTAATTTTATGTTTGGTGGTATTCTTTCAAGTGGGGGTGGGTTGATAGAAGAGAATAAAAGAACATTATTGTGGTTTGACATCACCAAAAAATGTAAACTTTTGTGTTAAGTGACTTATGGTGAGGAAAATAATATGCACTCAAGCCAAAGGAAAATTATTTCATTCTTTTTTTATTTTTAGGTTCCAGTGAATAAATATAACTTCAGTGAAATGGAGAAGTTGTCCTGTTGTGTTTAACAATTTATGGCTTTCATAAGACAGTGAGAAGAGACTAAAAAAAAGTAGTCACTGAACAAAGAAACAAGCAAAACAAAGTATAAAGAAGGAAGTGCCGAGACTCTGTATAGGGACTATGAGGGTTCTGGGTAGAAATTGACTATTTAAATGTATTCAGTAGACCTTAATAGTCAAGAAAGCCAATAGACCATAACAGACTGTGTACCTAGTCCTGTGCAAGGTGCTAGGGAATAAAGAAATGAGATATGGTTCTTAGTTTAGAAGGCTACTATGTACATAAATGACTATAATACATGACATTCAGTGAGTGAAACAATAAACTAAGTTCTACAAAACAGTTATTCCATTTTCAGTATTTTAAAAGGCTAAGGATATCAGGCTCAGTGTTATGGTTGGATTTCTTTCATCAAGTTGGAAAAGACATAGTGGAAATATATGTATATTCATGTCTTGTTAAGGTGTCCAGGTCAGTCTCCTCACTTGATGACCCCTCGAGGAAACATGACTTTGTAAAACACTGAGCTATAACTTTTTGGCCTCAAAAATATTTCATGCTATGGATAGAATTTGACTGGTTAAACTGGAAAATGATGGTTTGAATTAGAAATCAATACTATGTTCTGAGTAGCTTTTTACTGTAATTTTTTAAAAGTGCTACGAGGTTACTTTTGCTTTTGCAATTTGCATTTGCTTTTGCAAATGGTCATCTCTACAATCAACAGGATGCATAAGATTTGATAACTGTTGGAAAAGGAAAGCCTCAGGCAATGGGACACTATGCAATCAATGGTACTGCTGTTGGAAACTCTGAGACCAGATGACAGAAGTTGTAATCCTTCTTGAGGACCCGTCTTGGAGACCTGGAGTTTCCAGATATTTGGAACAACTCTACTCACTCCTCTTTGACATTGTTATACACCAAATCTCGCCTACTTCAACTGTGAATTCCCATCTTTGGTTAAGGTTGCTTCTTTTTCCTCTCTACAATTCCAAGAAGATTAAAAACGTGTTTACTTTGTTTCTGCTATGTGAATAGATGTACTCATTTGTATGGTGAAAAGTCTTGGAACTTTTACTTCCAGACTAGAGAATAAGTTTCTAGCCAGGTTAATACAGCTAGTGTCAGGAAACCAGGCATTAAGGAAATTTTGATGGAGACACAAGTAATCAGGAAATTGTTGCATGTTTATAAATGGAGCAAGAGGGGAATATTAATACAATAACTGGATTATGGAGTTATTATATGATAATTGTGGTAATGTATTTTAATATGTGGCAATCATACTCATGAAAATTTAAGTATAAACTCTCTATGCTATGCAAAAAAAAACAGGATCACACCTGAATACTGAGGTCATATCCTGTACCAGCATCTTGAAAGTAAGGCAGTTCTCTCAGGCAGGAACCCAGACCTGAAAGGGAAGACCCCAGTAACAAAGAATAGCCTTGTTTTCTCTTTGTTTTGACCAGGAAGCTGCCAAGACATTTTGAAAGGAGTTCCTGTGTAATTCATACAATATTGTCCTCTAAAAGTTGAAATTAATAAATTCAATCTTTTTGATCAAACTAGATCCCCCAGTCATGACTAAAGAGATGCTTTCCTAGTCACTCCATATTCTTAGATCATCTACGAAAGGAATTAGCAGAGCTGTGAATGATGAGAGAATTTGAGAACACGGATGATGAAAAATTATAGATGTGGAAGGGAAAAAACAAAATCTCATTGTTCTTTTATTCCATGCTCCAAAGTATCTTTAACTTATCTCTAGTGTTTTCATACGGAAACTATTTCATTCATAATTTGTGTGCATGTCTCTTTTCCTTATCAGAACATAAGCTTCTAGAGGGCAGCTATGCAGGGTTCCTGGCAGAGGGCCTGGCACTTGGAAGACTCTCAGTAGCTGTTAATGAATGAATAAACAGTAGCTGGAACTAAAGCATCTTCCTCTCTATTTATGGATGAAATCAAATCACATATTTTCAACCTAGTGATTAGTTGCATTACTGCCATTGTGTTAAAGTAGAAAATAAATGTTGTCGGGGGCATAAGATTAATAATTAGTCAGGGATCTGATACTATAAAGAGAACGGATAACTCCCCTGTTTGTTGAAACTCCCATAAAGGTAGAATAACTTGAATAGTTTAAGATCTCTTTTAGGCCTTAAAATATTTCTTCAGATGCCACTATGTATCTTGCTTTTCACTGTTATGGGCCTTTTTGGAATCACATATGTACTTCTAGTCAACACTCCTCAAACACCAAACATCTTCAAAAACAAGAGGCCGAACTATTGTAGACAGAAAGAGCTGAAATGGTCAGAGATGCTGGAATCTTCACCATTTTCATGTGGATAATTAATTATGTAGTAGTGGCAACAAGAGCAATTGAGAAGAGACTTGGAATGTTATTAAATTTTGGAGCTCACAAAACCTTTGGGAAAACTTCTCCAAGTCTCTCTTTGTATAAGGGAAGAAAGGGACCAGAAGTTAGCAGAGAGCTTCTAGTCACATTCTTAAATAAGGCTGACAAGGGAAGGTGGAAGACACTCCTGTGAGGCAAACATTGTGTTAGGCACTCCCAGGCTGGTGGAAAATGAATAGATACTTTATATCTGAGTAGCACTTTATGGCTTAAAAAGAGTTCTATAAGGGGCGCCAGGATGGTTTAGTCAGTTAAGCATCTGACTCTTGATTTTGGCTCAGGTTATGATCGCAGGGTCATGAGATTGAGCCCCACATCTGGCTCTGCATGGGTCGTGGAGCCTGCTTAAGATTCTCTCTCTGCCCCCACCCCTGGACCGCCCCTCCCACACACACACATTCTCTCTAAAAAACAAAAAGGAAAGAAAAAAGTTTATCACATTTAACCACATGTATAGTCAGAAAAGTCATTATAAACCCCAACTGATAGATGAGAAAACGGGTTTAAAGAAGCTAAGTAAAGCTAAATGACTGCCTAAGTGGCAAACTGGGAACAGAACCCAGCTTTTTTGATTCTAAAGTCTATGTGTATGTTAAAAACACACACACACACACAAATAGCCTTTATCTTTCATGGAAATTTTTATTGACTAGTGGTGGCTGTCTAGAGTTCTGCATTAAAAACGATCTGAAGCCAAGCCCTGACTCATTGGAAAAGACCTCTGTGGTTGATTATTAATGTCTGCCCCGGACAAAAAATAAAGAGTGGTGGAATCTGAACCATTCCTGCACTTTTTGCCCATGCTGAGGTCCCATATAAGCATGTCCACCACAACAGTGACACTGATTATAGGATCATTGATCAATGGAAGGTAGGAATTGCTTCCAGCTGCAAGGAATTAGAGCAAATTGCAGGTGCCCCCTCCTAACCCAAAAGACCAGATAGGACTTCATTGACTAGATCTTTCTCAAAGCCATATTCAGAGATGACCAGAGAAAGAGTAGGAAAGGAGTTATTCCCAGGAAGTAGATTATGCCCTGGAAGACTGTGCATCTTCATTAGACAAAGCATGCTATCTATATATAACAGAAATGAAAAGAAATCTTGCATCCAATTTACAGAGTTTAAAATATTTTCATAATTCCAATAATTTTAAGAACAGTGAAATCTAAAGAGTATTATTATAGCCTTTTATACACATCACTTCCACCTAAATAAAGTACCTTTATTTTTGCCCTTCACAGTAATGGGAAGATGTGCCATTTGACTAATGATATTCTGCCCAAACATAAGACAAGTAATTATCTTCAGGTAAATTAGATATTTGTCTCTTTTAGGAGACCAGTTAAATGGGCTTGATCAACAGAGTAAGAAGACTGTAATTTTTACATTACTATACTTAAAGTACTTACTGACATATTCACCGAGGGAAAAAAACATATATAAAGAAGGCATTGTAGCAATGTAATGAGGTAATTGTTATCTAAATATGTAGAAAAAAAAATTATGCTTTGAGATGTTGCATCAACTGTTAATGGTCTTTGGGCCGCTTGTTTCATATTAGGCCCTTTTTCACGTGCTTCTGTCTCTTTGTCCCTAAATGGTCTTGCTGCCCATTACCTTTCTTCTGGCTGAAAAGGCAGAGGCACAGAGAGCCTTCAGCACCCAGTGCATTTCAAATCTATTCTCATTTTCAATGCCCGATTCTGTGTGGAAAGGTGTAATTTAAATTCAATTTCAGGGTAATTTTAATAAAACATTTGCATAATACAATTCTTGCTTCTCGTAATTCAAATCTGCTTAGTCCAAATAGGCTTCTCCTTGGGCATTCTCCTGCCATGCTTCAAATACTGATACATTTGGCTTCCCTCAGATGAGCATAAGGAAGCAAAAAGGAGGAAAGCCTATGGGAAGAAGTCTGAGGTGAGATTTCATGAAGCTATTAATTAACAATACCAGAAGATCTTGAATTTTCACACAATCACACATTGCTAAAACAAGCACACCTATTATCTAATCCCTCCATTCTAGTCTCCGTTGGGCAATTTCAGACTCAGACAATTCCCTCAGGTGATATATCCACATTTGAAGGGGTTGATGTCATTGATAAATTTCTTGACATGTGGTTAAAGAAAAACTGAATTTCAAAGAGCCTTCTCTCAATGTCAACTAGAAGATGCCTACAATTGCTGCTACCTGTTCTTAAGTCTACTTGTTTCCTCATGTCTATTGGTTTAGTGGTTGGATTTTCTTTTCCAAAATTTTATTTTGCCTATATTTTAAAAATATCTCCTCTCTTCCATAAATCCTTTCTGTAAATTATTCTCAGAGGTAAAGCAGAAGAAATGCTAGCATGGTCAAAAATGTTCACTTCCCGTATATTGCAAAGAAAAATAAATTTATAGAAATATAATCACATGTAATGGCTGTTACCATATCAAGAAATGAAATTTCATACACTTTTTTTATGTTATGTTAATCACCATACATTACATCATTAGTTTTTGATGTAGCGTTCCATGATTCATTATTTGCATATAACACCCAGTGCACAATTCAGTACGTGCCCTCTTAAATACCCATCCCCAGGCTAACACATCCACCCCGCCCCCCCTCCCTTCTAGAACCCTCAGTTTGTTTCTTAGAGTCCATAGACTCTCATGGTTCATCTTCCCCTCCTATTTCCCCCCCTTCATTTTTCCCTTCCTGTTATCTTCTTCTTCTTCTTTTTTTAACATATAGTGTATTATTTGTTTCAGAGGTACAGGTCTGTGATTCAACAGTCTTACACAATTCACAGTGCTCACCATAGCACATACCCTCCCCAGTGTCTATCACTGAGGCACTCCATCCCTCCCACCCCGTACCACTCCAGCAACATTCAGTTTGTTTCCTGAGATTAAGAATTCCTCATATCAGTGAGATCATATGATACATGTCTTTCTCTGATAGACTTATTTCACTCAGCATAATACCCTCCAGTTCCAACCACGTTGTTGCAAATGGCAAGATTTCATTCCTTTTGATGGCTGCATAATATTCCATTGAATATATATACCACCTCTCCTTTATCCATTCATATGTCAATGGACATCATGGCTCTTTCCATAGATTGGCTATTGTGGACATTGCTGCTATAAACACTGGGGTTCGGGTACCCCTTCGGATCACTACATTTGTATCTTTGGGGTAAATACCCAGTAGTGCAATTACTGGGTCGTATGGTAGCTCTATTTCCAACTTTTTGAGAAAACTCCATACTGTTTTCCAGAGTGGCTGCACCAGCTTGCATTCCCACCAACAGTGTAGGAGGGTTCCCCTTTCTCTGCATCCCCACCAATATTTGTCATTTCCTGACTTGTTAATTTTAGCCATTCTGACTGGTGTGAGGTGGTTTCTCCTTGAGGTTTTGATTTGGATTTCCCTGATGCCAAGCGATGTTGAACACTTTGTCATGTGTCTGTTGGCCATTTGGAGGTCTTCTTTGGAAAAATGTCTGTTCATGTCTTCTGCCCGTTTCTTGATTGGATCATTTGTTCTTTGGGTGTTGAGTTTGTTAAGTTCTTTATAGATTTTGGATACTAGCCCTTTATCTGATATGTCATTTGCAAATATTTTCTCCCATTCTGTCGGTTGTCTTTTGGTTTTGTGGACTGTTTCTTTTGCTATGCAAAAATTTTTTATCTTCATGAAGTCCCAATAGTTCATTTTTGCCCTTCCTTCCCTGACCTTTGGCAATGGTTCTAGGAAGAAGCTGCTGCGGCTAAGGTCAAAGAGGTTGCTGCCTGTGTTCTCCTTTAGGATTTTGATGGAGTCCTGTCTCACATCTAGGTCTTTCAACCATTTTGAGGCTATTTTTGTGTGTGTTGTAAGGAAATGGTCCAGTTTCATTGTTCTGCATGTAGCTGTCCAATTTTTCCAACACCATTTGTTGAAAAGACTGTCTTTTTTCCACTGGACAGTCTTTCCTGCTTTGTCGAAGATCAGTTGACCATAGAGTTGAGAGTCCATTTCTGGGCTCTCTATTCTGTTCCATTGATCTATGTGTCTGTTTTAGAGCCAGTACCATACTGTCTTGATTATGACAGCTTTGTAATAGAGCTTGAAGTCCGGAATGGTGATGCCACCAGCTTTGCTTGTCTTTTTCAACATTCCTCTGGCTATTTGGGGTCCTCTCTGGTTCCATACAAATTTTAGGATTATTTGTTCCATTTCTTTGAAAAAACTGGATGGTATTTTGATAGGGATTTCACTGAATGTGTAGATTGCTCTAGGTAGCTTTGACATCTTCACAATATTTGTTCTTCCAATACATGAGCATGGAAAGTTTTTCCATTTCTTTGTGTCTTCCTCAATTTCTTTAATGAGTATTTTATAGTTTTCTGAGTACAGATTCTTTGCCTCTTCGGTTAGATTTATTCCTAGGTATCTTATGTTTTTGGGTGCAACTGTAAATGGGATCAACTCCTTAATTTCTCTTTCTTCTGTCTTGTTGGTATATATAAATCCCACTGATTTCTGTGCATTGATTTTATATCCTGCCACTTTACTAAATTCCTGTATGAGTTCTAGCACTTTTGGGGTGGAGTCTTTTGGGTTTTTCACATAAAGTATCATATCATCTGCAAAGAGTGAGAGTTTGACTTCTTCTTTGCCGATTTGGATGATGCCTTTAATTTATTTTGTTGTCTGATTGCTGTGAGTTAGGACTTCTAATACTATGTTGAATAGCAGAGGTGAGAGTGGACATCCCTGCCGTGTTCCTGACCTTAGGTGGAAAGCTCTCAGTTTTTCCCCATTGAGAATGATATTCGCTGTGGGTTTTTCATAAATGGCTTTTATGATATTGAAGTATATACCCTCTATCCCTATACTCTGAAGAGTTTTGATCAGGAAAGGATGCTGTACTTTGTCAAATGCTTTTTCTGCATCTATTGAGAGGATCATTTGGTTCTTGTTCTTTCTTTTATTAATGTATTGTATCACACTGATTGATTTGCGGATGTTGAACCAACCTTGCATCCCAGGGATAAATCCCACTTGGTCGTGGTGAATAATCCTTTTAATGTACTGTTGGATCCTATTGGCTAGTATTTTGGTGACAATTTTTGCTTCCATGTTCATTCAGGATATTGGTCTGTAATTCTCTTTTTTGATGGGGTCTTTGTCTGGTTTGGGGATCAAAGTAATGATGGCCTCATAAAACGAGTTTGGAAGTTTTCCTTCCATTTCTATTTTTTGGAACAGTTTCAGGAGAATAGGTATTAATTCTTCTTTAAATGTTTGATAAAGGAGCACCTGGGTGGCTCAGTCATTAAGCATCTGCCTTCTGCTCAGGTCATGATCCCAGGGTCCAGGGATCGAGCCCCGTATTGGGCTCCCTGCTCGGCAGGAAGCCTGCTTCTCCCTCTCCCACTCCCCCTGCTTGTGTTCCCTCTCTCGCTGTGTCTCTCTCTGTCAGATAAATAAATAAAATATTTAAAACAATAAAAAATAAAAGAAATAAATGTTTGGTAGAATTCCCCTAGGAAGCCATTTGGCCCTGGGCTTTTGTTTGTTGGGAGATTTTTGATTACTGCTTCAATTTCTTTTGTGGTTATAGGTCTGTTCAGGTTTTCTATCGCTTCCTGGTTCAGTTTTGGTAGTTTATACCTCCCTAGGAATGCATAGATTTCTTCCTGATTATCTAATTTGCTGGCATATAGTTGCTCATAATATGTTCTTATAATTGTTTGTATATCTTTGGTGTTGGTTGTGATGTCTCCTCTTTCATTCATGATTTTATTTATTTGGGTCCTTTCTCTTTTCTTTTTGATCAGTCTGGCCAGTGGTTTATCAATCTTATTAATTCTTTCAGAGAACAAAATCCTAGTTCGTTGATCTGTTCTACTGTTCTTCAGGTGTCTATTTCATTGATTTCTGCTCTGACCTTTATTATTTCTCTTCTCCTGCCTGGTTTGGCTTTATTTGCTGTTCTTTCTCCAGCTCCTTTAGGTGTAGGATTAGGTTGTGTATTTGAGACCTTTCCTGTTTATTGAGAAAGGCTTGTATTGCTATATACCTTCCTCTTAGGACTGCCTTTGCTGCATCCCAAAGATTTTGAACAGTTGTGTTTTCATTTTCATTGGTTTCCATGAATTTTTTTAATTCTTCTTTAATTTCCTGGTTGACCCTTTCATTCTTTAGTAGGATGCTCTTTAGCCTCCATGTATTTGAGTTCTTTCTGACTTTCCTCTTGTGATTGAGTTCTAGTTTCAAAGCATTGTGGTCTGAAAATATTCAGGGAATGATCCCAATCTTTTGGTACCAGTTGAAACCTGATTTGGGACCTAGGATGTGATCTATTCTGGAGAATGTTCCATGGGCACTAGAGAAGAATGTGTACTCTGTTGCTTTGGGATGGAATGTTCTGAATATGTCTGTGAAGTCCATTTGTTCCAGTGTTTCATTTAAAGTCTTTATTTCCTTGTTGATCTTTTGCTTAGATGATCTGTCCATTTCAGTGAGGGGGGTGTTAAAGTCCCCCACTATTATTGTATTGTTGTTGATGTGTTTCTTTGCTTTTGTTATTAATTGCCTTATATAATTGGCTGCTCCCATGTTAGGGGCATAGATATTTACAATTGTTAGATCTTCTTGTTTGATAGACCCTTGAAGTATGATAAAGTGTCCTTCCTCATCTCTTATTACAGTCTTTGTTTTAAAATCTAATTTGTCTGATATAAGGATTGCCACCACAGCTTTCTTTTGGTGTCCATTAGCATGGTAAATTGTTTTCCACCCCCTCACTTTCAGTCTGGAGGTGTCTTTGGGCCTAAAATGAGCCTCTTGCAGACAGCATATTGATGGGTCTTGTTTTTTTATCCAATCAGATACCCTGTGCCTTTTGATAGGGTCATTTAGCCCATTTACATTCAGGGTAACCTTTGATAGATATGAATTTAGTGCCATTGTATTGCCTGTAATGTGACTGGTATTGTATATTGTCTGTGTTCCTTTCTGGTCTATGTTAGTTTTAGGCTCTCTCTTTGCTTAGAGGACCCCTTTCAATATTTATTGTAGGGCTGGTTTTGTGTTTGCAAATTCCTTTAGTTTTTGTTTGTCCTGGAAGCTTTTGATCTCTCCTTCTATTTTCAATGACAGCCTAGCTGGACATAGTATTCTTGGCTGCATATTTTTCCCTTTTAGTGCTTTGAAGATACCATGCTAGTCCTTTCTGGCCTGCCAGGTCTCTGTGGATAGGTCTGTTGCCAATCTAATGTTTCTACCATTGGAGCTTACAGATCTCTTCCCCTGAGCTGCTTTCAGGATTCTCTCTTTGTCTCTGAGACTCGTAACTTTTACTATTAGATGTCGGGGTGTTGACTATTTTTATTGATTTTGAGAGGAGTTCTCTGTGCCTCCTGGATTTTGATGCCTGTTTCTTTCCCCAAATTAGGAAAGTTCTCTGCTATGATTTGCTCCAATATACATACTGCCCCTGTCTCTCTTTCTTCTTCTTCTGGGATCCCAATTATTCTAATATTGTTTCATCTTATGGTATCACTTATCTCTCAAATTCTGCCCTCGTGATCCAGTAGTTGTTTATCACTCTTTTTCTCAGCTTCTTTTTTTTTTTTTACGATTTTATTTATTTATTTGACAGAGAGAGAGACACAGCGAGAGATGGAACACAAGCAGGGGGAGTGGGAGAGGGAGAAGCATGCTTCCTGCTGAGCAGGAGCCTGATGCATGGCTCAATCCCAGGACCCTGGGATCATGACCTGATCCGAAGGCATATGCTTACTACTGAGCCACCCAGGCGCCCCTTTTTCAGCTTCTTTATTGTTCATCATTTGGTCTTCTATATCACTAATTCTCTCTTCTGCCTCATTTATCCTAGCAGTTAGAGCCTCCATTTTTTATTGCACCCCATTGATAGCCTTTTTGATTTTGACTTGGTTAGATTTTAGTTCTTTTATTTCTCCAGAAAGGTTTCTCTAATATCTCCCATGCTTTTTGCAAGCCCAGCTAGTATCTTTATAATCGTCATTCTGAACTCTATTTCCCACATCTTACTAATGTGCATATTGATTAGGTCCCTGGCAGGTGGTACTGCCTTTTGTTCTTTTTTTTTAGGTGATTTTTTCTGTCTTGTCATTTTGTCCAAAGGAGAATAGATGAATGAGAGAACAAAATGCTAACAGGGTAAGAACAACCCCAGAAAAATATATACTAAACAAATCAGAAGAGACCTGAAATTGAGGAAAAGAGAGGGAAAGAAAGAAAAAAGAAAAAGAAAAAGATTAAAAAAAAGAATATGATCAAATATGATCAGGCTGATGCATAGATCAGTGCCACACACTAGATTTTGTGCATATTTTGGTCTGTTAGAAGAAAGTGCCTCCCAAAATTTTAAAGAATGAAAACCTTATATATGTACAAAAATAAGGGTAAATACGATGAAGGGATGGCATATTACTGTAGAGATGAAAATTATATAAGATTTTATAAAAGGAATTGATAAGATAAGAAGTTGGCTGAAAAAAGAAAGAAGAGGAATTAAAAAAAAAGGGGGAGAGAGAAGGTGATCAGGCAGGAGACTAGAACAAAGCCATATACTAGAGAATTAGGGTACATTTTGGTCTGTTAGAAGAAACTGTATCCCAAAATTTTAAGAGAGAACAACTTATATATATATATATATATATATATACATATACATATATATAGTGTATGTATATATATATATACACACACACACTAAAAATATGGTTAGCCACTATGAAGGGATAGAATATGACTATAAAAATGAAAAATAAAAAAAAGTTTTTAAAAAGGGATTTGATAAGATGTTGTTTGAAAAAGGGAAAAAAAATTCAAAAAGAATGAAAAAAGAAAGTAAAAGAAATTAAAAAAATTAACTTTGAATGACTAAAGAATCGGGGAAAAAAGCCATGAATTCTATGTGCAGTGAATGTGCATGTGAACTCCAGCATGAATTCTAGCGCTGGAGTTCTGCCATTCTCATTGATTGGTAAACTTGGTCTTGGCGGGCTGTTCTTGCTGATCTTCTGTTGCTGTGGTTCCCAAATGTCATTGCCGGAGGCGGAATTGCCCCGCCCTTGCCTGGCCAGGCTAAATAATCTGCTTGGGTTTGCTCTTGGGAGCTTTTGTTCCCTGCAAGCTTTCCGTACAGCTTTGGAGGATGAAAGTGAAACTGGCGGCCTCCCAATCTTCGCCCCGGAGGAGCTGAGAACTCGGGGCCCCACTCCTTAGTGAGCCCCCAGAGAAAACCAGTCAGTCACTCCTGTCTCCCTGGTCTCTGGCCGCACTCTGTGCTCACCTGGCTTGTGACTGAGCATTTCTATCTCTGGCACCCAGAGTTTGGAGTCTCCAAACTCAGCAGATCCCTGTGGTGCGTTTCCGCACCGCTCCTCCCAGAGGAGGAAGGGGAGTCTCCCCGATCTTCTGCTTGTTGGGTCCCTGCTGGAAGAGCAGTGGCCTGACTGTGCTGCGGAATATGGTTTATGGCAACCCCGAGCTGAGAGCCTGCTCCTTGGCTCCGGCTCTGTAGCCGGCTTCCCCGCTCCTGTACCTGGGAGCTCTGCCGCACTCAGTCTCCCCTCGTCTTTCTGTGACCCTGAGAGTCCTGAGACCACGCTGTCCCAGTGAGAGTTCCACGCCCCCCCCCCCCCCCCCCCCCCCCCGCTTAGTCACCAGAGCAACATCCCTCAGTGGAGCAGACTTCTAAAATTTCTGATTTTGTGCTCAGCTGCTCTATCACTTGCCAGAAGCGGCCGACTGAGACCCCCTCCCCCGCCGTCTATCCTCCCAAATATCAACTCGGATTCACTTCTCCAAACATCCTACCATCCAGAAAGTGGTCACTTTTCTGTTCAGTGTTGCTGCTGTTCTTTTCTTCAATCTCCTGTTGAGTTCATAGATGTTCAGAGTGGTTTGATTCCTATCTAGCTGAATTCCTGGAACCAGACGAAATTTAGGTCTCCTACTCCTCCACCTTCTTCAGTCTAAGCCCATACACTGATTTTTATATCATTACTAATTTGTTTGATATAAAGCTTCTCTTTTTTTTCCTCATTCTGTGGGTATGTAAAGCGTGTATCATTTACAATGCTTAGTCTTCTTTTAAGATCTATTTAGCTAATCAGTCTGTGCCTTTAGTTCATATTTCTTTTCTGTTTCCGGATATTCTGCCTACACAAACTTAAATGGGTGGTTTTAAAAAGACTTACACCTTCAAAGTGGCAGCGAGTACAAAAAAGGGATTCTGTCACAATAATTCTTTTTCCTAAAATAGTCTTCTAACTTTATACTTTAACTCAGGTTTCTCACCTCTCCAAAACATTTTTCATGCTGCTGCCAAAGTTAACTTTCTAAAATAGCTGTTCTGATCCCCCAGTACTTACATCAAGCTTGCAATGTACCACCACTGCTTTTAAGATTTTGTATGGTGAGGGATGCCTGGGTGGCTCAGTCTGTTAGGCATCTGCCTCCTGCTCGGGTTGTGGTCTTGGGGCCCTGGGATCGAGTCCCACATCAGACTCCTTGCAGGGAGCCTGTTTCTCCCTCTGTCTGCCACTCACCCTGCCTTGTGCATGCTCTCTCTCATTCTCTCTCTGACAGATAAATAAAATCTTTTTAAAATAAACTGAATATGGTAAGAACTCTCCAAGATTTAACAATGAACTCATCATTACCCATATCGCAAAGCAAACTTCAACCTCCATGCCCTTACTCATGGTAGTCCTTTACCTTAGTACCTCCCCACTGCCATTTATATCCTTTGCTTTTTGGAATACATTGTTACCTAACGACCCAACTCCTAGACAGCCTCTTCTTTAGAAGGCTTCCACAATGAAATAATCACAAATATTTCTCCCTTTATGTTTCTAGAACATGTTACTTTTTCCATTTACTCACCATGTATATCCTTCTGCTTTGTATCAAAAGTAATTACCTGTTTCTTTACTTACCTCATTAGATTATATGTTCGTTCAGGGATGGCATTAAGGTTTATCCTGATCTCCTCCCCATAGTCCCCCACCACCAACATCCAGCATAAATAAATGCTTTATAAATCTGCATTGACTTGAATTTAATTTCTAAAACTCATTAACATAAACAAGTAATTCCAGTACTATTTAACTTTCACTCTCTGTAGTGGCTTTTATGATTATCTTTCTCTAGTTCAGTGACACCTCATTCAATTTTTCCCTGACTTTTTGACCCATGGTCTAGGAATCTGGTCTCCAGTGTGTTACACTTTCACCTGATCAATTTTGTGTCTATAATAATTTAATTAAATTATTGGTTATTCACTGTTCTCTTATGTCTTTATGCATTTAGTAGCTTGTTCTGTTTATGTGTGCTTGAGCACTGCTTCTACAGCAAACAATCCAAGAAAAAGAAAGTAAAAGAAGAAAACATGTAGTCCAAAGCAAAATGACTTTATTGTCTTCTTAAACTGCATTTGATTTCATTGGTAATTAACTTTCAAAATGAATGTGATCAATGTGCATTGCTCTTAGTTTCCTTTAAACATGGCCACTCAGTATGCCCCTCAATTTTACACTTTTGGCCATATGCAAGTAGTCTTTCCCTATCAAAGAAAAAAGAAAGAGAAAGGAAAATCCAGGAAGTAGATTGGTTTAAAGAGGCTTATATATACTGTGCATCAATATAGAAACAAAAGAGAAGACTCAACAAAGAAATGTTACTTGTAACATTAGGCAACTTGCCACTGAAAACCACTCTTAATTAGCATTATTACCCCCAAAGAAAATGGCACACTACCTTGTATGTAGGCACTCTGCCATCTAACAGATGGATCTGCACATGCAATGCCAAGAAACCACATATGAACATCAGACATGGCTCTTAACCATGTTATTTTCAGCTTATAGTATTTAAATGACTGTTGTCCTGCAATGCTATGGTTGTAGTCAAGAAGAGCAAATACAGCAATTATAACCACAGCAACTGTCCAGGATCAAATGAGAGGGGGGTCCATTTCAACATACCTCTTGGGCTATTATTCTGTCTTTTAGTCAGTGAATAGAAAGGTATAAAGTTTTGTTGCTCTGCTAACAAATACAGGAAGTAAATGTATATATATGGACAAACATTAGTGAATAGACTGAAGTCATCATTCTAAAGGCTGATGAAAATTTTGTTTCTAAAAATAGTTTCTACTTAAATCACAGCTACCTAAGAAGATTTCCTCTGTAGCAGGCTGTATCACTGAAATTCAAAAAGGTTGATTTCCAGTATCACTTAAAAGTTTAAATCAAATTTTGACCATCGGAATCTATTTCAATTTTTCAAGAAAAATATGCATCATATGTTAGCCAAATAGCCAACTATGTTTCTCACACCTTAACTTTATAACCTTATATGTAAAACATAAAATTAAAGTCAGTTAACGTTAATGAAACACACTATTATGTTCACAGTATTGTGCTGAGCACTGAGGGGGATGCAGAAAAAAAGACAACGGGCCTACCATTTTTGAACTTTTCATGCAATTATCACAGCATCAATAAAGATCTTTGAAGGAGGTAAAATTAAGAGAGGCTAAGAAGAGCGGGTAATAGTTTGAATTTGTAATCAGTTGAATATGGTATGCAGTGTTATTTATCCTTTGTGGGGAAATGACAGTCAAAGGCTCTGATAATCAACAGGCAATTTAAATGGCTTTTCCACAGCTTCTGTATTTGTATTCCTTTAAAATATCCCATTAATTGCTTAAGTAACTAATAATCTTCTTTAGTGGATTCCTGGCAAAGATCCCATCAGTCATGCCTACTGAGGCAGGTGTTGCCTCTAACTGCAGGGATGACCATGAAATTCTGCTCCTGAGGGAAACCTGGCCAAAGAGAAGGTGAACCCATGGGGACCCATGGTGCTAGTTTCTCAAGCAGAGATCTCTGAGGGATTTCCAGGGCCACTTCCAACAGAACCACCTTGTTCATCTTGCCTTCTTAAATTTCCAGAATTATTTACTCCTCTCCATTCCCAAGGAAAATGGATTTCCATTTTCCTCCTTAGCTCAACAGACTCTATCTAATCTTGGAGGTTAAAATGTTAAATGTATTAACTAGTCCACATTATCTATTTTTCTGCTGCTGGACTCTTCCACTACTTCAGTTCCATTCACAAATAGGCCCTTTCCCACATGCCTCATAACCAACAGTCTGTCCTCTGGTTCTTCCCAGCCTTGACTTTTCTTGACTTCTGGATTTCACAAGCCTCTGCTCTAGAAAGGACCCAGATGGGCCTTATCAGTGAGCATATAAGCTTTAATAATCCTCTCCACTAACATTAAAACCATCAAATTTGCCTTAATTATCAGAATGTCTTTAAGTGTAAATGTCTCCCAGCCGGCATCTATCCTCTGTGTGGGAAGGAAACAATGGAATGGATTAAAATGCTGTCTCTTCCCCAAATGCCGGGATTGAATTAACCTGCCAGCTCCCTGGGAAATTTTTTAAATAACTTCTCAGCAGACTAACATGTCATATGTTTGAATAATAGGAAATGTTGAACAAAATGGCTGACTCACAATAGGAACTCAATAAATATTTAAACAATTATTAAATGAAATCCTCCTTTTTCACATTCTTATTGTAGCCCATATAAACCTTGTTGCCTAGTAACCACTCAATGAAACTGTCCCTAATCCCAAGGTAGAATTATTATTTATAATTATGTTTGTAACTTATAAATTAATAAATATAGTATTTATAAATCATTTGCAAAAGGTAGTATTCAACTTTTAAGCTGCTATAGGAAATAACACGTCATATGCAAACATTGGACACTAAAAACAGGTTCATTCTTTATTCATTTATTCAAAAAATATTAGACACTCCATCAGGCAGGATTGGTGAGGTTATGCTGCAATAATAAACAACCTAAAGATTCAATGGCATAAAACAATAAAATACATCTTTATATGTCTATTGCGGTTCACAAGAGGACTCTGCTCACTGTGGTCACTCATTGATCCAGTATGACAGATATTTCATCTCACTTTATTCTTCCACAATCACAGAGAATTTTGAGAGTAAAGAGAATTTTGAAACTAATACTGGTTCTAAAAGCTTTTTTATGGAATAACAGATATCATATCTGCCAAAATATTACCGACTTGAGAGTCACATGTCTGCTCTTATTTTAATAGGCTCTCACATTTTGAGACATCAGGGAGATAAATCAGGATATATAGTGAATAGGAATACAATATTTCATAAGCATTGAGTAAATGTCACGTTTGATGCATTAATATACATGGTGAGAAAGATAAGCTTGAGCCATGGTTGACTCTGTTATCTATTGACGTCCTTAAGGTTGGCAACTATTACTTTTCTTTTGTGTCCTCCCTACATGAAAAAACAGGTGTTCAATCACTGACTGTGGATGATGATGAGGATGACTGTATTTACTCCTTAGAAGTAAGGACAAAATAAATAATAATCTTTTATAATGAAGTTGAATAAACAACTTTAGATGACTGAGGCATGAATGTAGAGCCTATAAAGATTTCCCACCAAGGCCTACTGTGAGCAATTATGCAGGAGACAAATTGCCCTTTTGATTGCCCATGCCATGCCTCTAAGCCCCTCTGTTGTCTTCAACCTTTCTGCATTCTTCCTAAAACTCTTAACATGTCTGGAAGCCTACAAGAAAAAAATTCTCAATTACCTGCCCACCTTGCCTCTGAGGATTGCTACTGGAGTCAAAAGAACTAACGAATAGATATAAATATGTCTCATAAAGTATAAAGGGCAACATTAATTTAAGAGTGACTGCTATTATAAATCCAAAGAAATGTGCCTCTTAGTAAGCTCTGTGGGGATAGAAAAAACGAAACTTAGGGGAGCTCTGGTCTTATAGTTGTAGAAGTAAATATCTAGTCTGTTTCTTCTTAATCATTAGGTCTAATTTTAAAAAGTACTCATTTTTTCTTTAAGTTTAAGCTCCCATTTTCTTTTGGTTATGGTCTTTTAATAAGACTTGCTGCTTTGGTGACTGGGTGGCTCAGTTGGTTGGGCGACAGCTTTCGGCTCAGGTCATGATCCTGGAGTCTCAGGATCAAGTCCCGCATCGGGCTCCCTGCTCAGCAGGGAGTCTGCTTCTCCCTCTGACCCTTCCCTCTCTCATGTGCTCTCTCTCTCTCTCATTCTGTCTCTCTCAAATAAAAAGATACAATCTTTAAAAAAAATTAAAAAGTGTTGCTGCTTTGTTCTAATGCTAAAGAAAGATCTATAAATTTATGTTGGTACCAGAACCAAGGTAGAGCAGCAAGGTTGGGCTTAGGCAGAACTGTTCTTTAGGAAGCCAACCTTGGCTGAATACATGATGATATAATGGGACTACCATGGGATTTGAGTCAAACTAACACAATTTTGAATACAGACTTGATTCTCATTTCTAGATTTCTCACTGAGCCTCAGATCTTTTTTTCAAAATGGAGATAATGTCACTCACCTTATGATATTATCATAGGATTAAAGAAAGAAAAAGATAATGCAGTACCATAGGAAAAATGCCTAACACAGAGCTTCTCCCTTTGTCCTTTGGTGATCCATATGTATCCTTCTTTCTGCTAGTTTTTCCTCATATTCCATCTTTATCTACAGTTTCTAATTTTATACGAAATATAAAAGTTATGACTATCTCAGGAAATGTTTCAGTGAGTCTATAAACAGTAATACTAAATTAATTATAACTAAGTAGACTTAAGACGTTATCTTTCTCTAAGGTAATTTGAATTGTGAAAGGGGATAAAGTCTTAAGGAAAAGAATCTTAATCTTATATAAGCACTGTACTCTTAGTCTTTTGACTTTCAATTTGTATGACCCTAAACTAATCACTATGGAAGTTACTGCCCATGCTAAGCCTCAAGTTCTTGTTTTATCTGGTTTGGTTGTTATTGTTTTTAACTTTAACACAATGAGCTAAACCCAGGTTATCTTTAACAATACACTCATACCAGCCCTTAACATTCTATGTTTTTTATTGTGGAACTAAAAAATAAAAATAATATTTACTAAATGCAAAAATGTTGGGCTATGTGCTCTAAACAATCTTTAATTCTCAAAGAATTTCTAAGAGTCATTATTATTCTCCCTGCTTTACAAATGAGGATGTTGAAGCTCAGTGAGAATTAAGAGGCTTGCATCAGATTGGATGGCTGACAAGTGGATGAGCCAAACTTCAAATTCAAGCTTGCCTGACTCCAACACATTTGTTCTTTTCACCAGGAAACACTATTGCAACAGGAAGGCCGTTTTTGCCACCCATGAAATTTTACCATAAAAGAGGCCACTGTAATTAAGGTTGTTTGTTTTATTGGAGTTATTGTTATAGCACCACTTGTAAGCTCCTGGAGAGAGAAGTATGCATAATTCATTTTTTTTAAGTTCTATCACTTAAAAAAATTAAGCAATCAAGTATGTTTTCAATAATAGTTTGCAAAGAACAGAAGCAGAAAAAGGAAGAGGAAGAGAGGAGGGAAAGAAGGAAAGAAGGAAGGGAGGAAAGAAGGAAGATAAAGGAAACATTTTATTTCTTACCCATTCTGAACTTTAGATCTTTCTTCAGTAAGCTGGAATAGCAGATATCTGAGATATAATTATAGGTAGCCATTTTCTACCATAAATAAGATTCTGTGAAAATAAATTTTATTTTTTTCAAAGATTTTATTATTTCTTTGAGAAAGAGAGAGAGAGCACAAGCAGGGGGAGGGACAGAGGGAGAGGGAAAAGCAGACTCCCTGCTGAGCAGGGAGCCCCACACATGTGTGGGGCTCACTCCCAGGACTCTGGGATCATGACCTGAATTGAAGGCAGGTGCTTAACCAACCTAGCTACCTAGGTGCCTCAATAAACTTTATTTTAAAAGCTGTTTAATTTTTTTCAATTTTAATGCCATTCTCCATTCAAGTTTGTGATATCACACATAAAAAAGTATTTTATGCTGAAGGGAAGGAAAAAGTTTTCCTCTATGCCCTTATGTTTTATAACTCAGACATGAAAATTAAACTGGCAAAATATATTGAGGAGAAAAGGCATAAACATTTTATTTTTAATTTTATGTGCATGGGGACTCAATAGAAAATGAGGAAAACTCAATAAAGTGGTTAAATCTGGGGGCTAATATATCATTTAACAAAGGTTGATAAATTGTGGGAGAGAGAGTAGGAAATATATGGTTAATAAGGGTTGGTTAGTAAGAGTTTTTTTATGCAGACTCATCTCAATGCAATCTCAAGTCTTCCTGGCCTGGAAGAGGAGAACACCTTTACAAATGGAAATATATAGGGATGCCTGGGTGGCTCAGTCAGTTAAGCATCTGCTTTGGCTCAGGTCATGATTTCACAGTCCTGGGATTGAGTCCCATGTTAGGTTCCCTGCTCAGAGGGGTGGCTGCTTCTCCTTCTCACTCTCTCTCTCTGCTTTCTCTCTCTTTCTCAAATAAATAAATAAAATATTAAAAAAAATAAATGGATCAAAATAATCCTTATACAAAACTGGCATTTTTGGGTGGTAGCATATTCTGATCCCCTTCAATGCCAATAAGATTTTTGGATATTTAAAAGGTCAACAAATCCTGTTGGAAAGTCTAGAGAAGATGGGTGTGAGGTAGTGCCTTTTTTCACTGTTGGTTGCCATGTTGAATACATACTCTGCTTAGCAAAATTTATTTAAAATTATATATCCTATGACCTAGAAATCCTACTTCCTGGAATATTATTCAATAATCAGATATATATACAAAAATATGTCTATATGTTTGTTAATCAAAGTCAACTTTAGAATAGTGATAATAATGAATGGGGGGAATGTAAATGTATATCTACAGATCAGTTATTGTGGCCAAACTATAAACCAGATATCTATAATATAGATCTTTATTTATTGGCATAACAGAAGGCCTTGACATACCATTGAGTAAAAACATTGGTTATAGTTTATACATAGAAGATACATATTGGTTACAGGTTATATATAGAAGATACATAGTATGAAAATGTAAATTTTATATAAATAGTATCTTCCTATGTGATTATTCATAGAGAGATGTCTATAATCACCAAAATGTTAATAAGAGTTGTCTTTATTTTTACTTTTTTATATTATCTTACTTTTTGTGATTCACAGGTATCATTTTTATTATTAGATTTGAATTAGGGATAAGTTTGTGTTTTAGAATATCAGTGTAACTAACCTAATGTGAGTTCACTCCTTGGTGAGTCACAGATAGATACTATACCAGGTGGAGTTGTTGCACAAAAGCAAATTTATTTGCAGCAAAAAAAGAGATCACAAGGAATAACTTCCAAAGCCATGACTCCCTAAGCAGGGGTAAGTGGGTTCCTTTTAGTGAAGGTTAGGAATGAATATTTAGAAAGAAATACTTGTCACTGTATGTAGAGATGGGTATAAGGCCGTACATGTGCCTTAAGGAAACATGCCTTTACATATATTGTATATTATGTACATGAGGCTTGTGTTCCTCCTTGGGCAGAGATTTTAGTATTATTTTTTTTAAGATTTTATTTATTATTTATTTATTTGAGAAAGAGAGAGCATGAGAGGGGGAGGGATAGAGGAAGAGGGTGAGGGAGAGGGAAAGAATCTCAAGCAGACTGTATTCTAAGTGTGGAGCCAGACATAGGGTTCAATCTCACAACCCTGAGACCATGACCCTGAGATCATCACCTGAGCTGAAACCAAGAGTTGGACACTTAACTGAAGAGCCACCCAGGCTACCAGAGATTTTAGTATTATAATGAGGTAAAGTTAATTGTCAGTCACACCATGGGTCACTCCATGGTCCCTCTATATGGGTGTCAGTTAGGAATTAAGCTCAAACTAGCTGCATGGTCTGGGCCACCAAAACTCTTCTGTCAGGCAATCGTTATTGCTTGAGGTGTAGTTTCAGTTTCCATCACAGAATGCTGTGCCCCTCAGGTCTTTTTTTTTTTTAAGATTTCATGTATTCATTTGTCAGAGAGAGAGCACAAGCAGGGGGAGCAACAGGCAGAGCCAGCAGAACAGGTAGAGGGAGAAGCAGGCTTCCCACTGAGCAAGGAAGGAGCCCCATGAGGGACTCCATCTGAGGACCCCAAGATCATGACCCAAGCTAAAGGCAGTCGCTTAACCAACTGAGCCACCCAGGTATCCCACTGTGCCGCTCAGGTCTTTTGCCCAAGTTAGAGATAAGCTAGACACAAGAGCTTAAGGAAAAAGGTAAGACAAAGGATGATGGGTACAAGCACGTGAGTAGTAAATGTCAGGTCTTGTGGCTAGCTGGTGATACTAGGAAATATGAAAAAATTATCAATTTTAATAAAGTAAACCTTGGAATATTTGAAGATAATTAGATGTGAAAAGTTTAGGTATTTTCTCAATATCAAAAAGTATTTAAATATTGCTACAATTTTATAAACATGATTGAAGAATGGATCAGTTTTATAGGACATGTTCATAGAAAGTGAGCAGAATGTCTGAACAAGGGGCTGTTGGGGAGAAAGAATTTCCTTTGCCCTTTAAGGTCATTGTAGCTTGATTAAGAATGAGGCAGATTAACAAGAGAAAATCAAATAACAGCATAAGTAAGAGGAATCTTCACAAACAGGGAAATTCCAGACAGTGGGGCAACATGAGGCTTATATAAGCTAAGGGAGAAGGATAGGGGGGTCGTAGGATACAAAGAAGATAAAGACCATTAACAGGAACAACTTTTGGAAAACAAAAGTTGACCTGTTATATGTAGGTAAGTTTTTTAGGTAAAGAGAAATCTCTCTTAATAGCTTTCTTCCTGGTACAAACAGAGAAGAGGGGAAGATAAAAAGCTTTTTCTAAATCTGCTAAGTTTTGTTTGTTTTTAACTCAAAATAATATTCCTGCTGAAGTGGCCCATTTTCGGGTGGCCTCCCTTTGGCCCCTACAGAGGAAACAAATCTTGAACGTCAGCTCCATCCTTTTTGAGTATGTGGAATGTCAAGTAAAATCTCATCACATGGGACAGTCAGATGATTACTATTAAATGAAAGTCTAATGTAGTGTTTTCCAAGATTTTTCTTTAACTGAGAATATGATATTTATCTTGTAATGCACCTTGAAAAAGTTGATCTCACTATAATGGTAATTGTGTGAGAAATTTACTCCTTGGGATTGTGTGTAGGAAATCTAAAAATAATAGCATCAGCATTAAATAATTACACAAAATTTTATTTATAAGAGAGAATTGTTTGAGTGTTTTGATAAGATTTTGTCTATACACCTGCCTACTAGATGTTTTTGTTAAAAAACAAATTCAACTTGAGTCAAATCTCTCTATCAAATAGAGAGATGCTACAAGGAATTGTACAAAATAGAAGGTTTTTCTAGGAGGGAGAATGTGGCAAGACGTTATTAGCAAAAGAAAGAAAAGATTGTTTCAGGCTAGGACTTCTTTTTGTGGGGAAGGGGAAGATAGGGTTTTATCATGCAGATTATCTCGCTAGGGCTGATAAGAAAATTTCAGATTGATTTTTAAAAGGTAACATTCCTGGAATAGATTGAAACTTTAAGTCTTGGTTTGCCGTTGTTGGGGGCAAATGACAACAATTTGGGCTTGTTTTTTTCTCTTTTTACAGTTTAATCTTTTCCATGATAATTGTTCTGCAATTCGGGAGTGGTACCATTGCTTCTCCTGATGTTTTATATGGAAATTAAAGATAAAGACCCCAAAACAAATCAGCCAGACATCAAATATTCAATCAGAATAGTCAATTTTACTTGTGTTAAGCAAAATTAAATCTTTATAAAGATATTAGCATAAATATCAATACCATATCTAAAACAACAGAAAATTAAGAGCTAAAAGGGATCATAGAGATTGTCAAAAATTTGTAGTAAATGAGATGTCAATAAAAAGTGTAAATCTCAGAAGATAAATAACTTCTTTGCCCTTTTAAGACATCCCAGTTATCATCCACAGTATCTTCTTGTTAATTCATTTTTCTTAAAGTAACTCCTGTCTTTATCCTTTCATGTCAGCACTTCCAGGATTTCTCTTCTTAGAATGTTATCTGTGTCCCATGCTCTCTCTGTTTTGAGACTTGAACTGGTCATAGTACTGTCAGAGTCAATATTCTCATCTATTGACTGTTCATATCAAGCAATTACTCATGGAGTGAGTCTGGTTTTCTCTGTCTCCTCCCTTAGTCAATGTGAGATGAAAACAATATGGGTTTCATTGGTTTCCATTTCTGTATTTCCTCCATTCTGAAACAATACATTATTTTCTTCACTCTTATTTTATATCTTATGCCTAAGTTGAAAAGAAAAAAATTTTCTCTACTCTTTAAGGTTCTTTTGGCTGGTCTAAGAATTAAATTGACATGAGACAGATTAACAGTAGAAAAACAAACAAAGGTTTAGTAACATGTATACCTCCTATATACAGGGAAGAGACCCAAGGAAACTAAGTAGCTCCCTGAAATGGCCAAAACCATCACCTTAAATATCATCTCCAGCTAAAGACAAAAGAAGATATTGGCTGGAGAGAATCAGTGTGGAAGTTTACAGGGAAAGCACATTAAAGAAGAATAAAGTTGTTATGCAAATTTAATCCCATGCCTTCTCCAATGATAATAGTTCTAGAGGTTTATATTTACCCCTCTCTTCCTGGTTTAGGAAGATATCCTTACAAAAGAAGATGTTCCTTTTACATGTAAATGTATCTTACAAAAAGGTAACTTCTACTCCTTTTTCAGAGCTTCTCTTGTGTCTGCAGTCTTTTACGAATAACCAGCTTAAAATAATCAATATTCTAAAGAGACAAAATGAATTGTTTTGGGGTGGCAAAATCTACTCTCCTACACCTGTATCTTAAACTTCTTTTGGGCAAGATTCATTTCAACTCTGAGGCATATATTGACTTAAAATGTAGAAATGTTTATTAACCTCATCTATTTTTGTGGAAGGTTTTATACAACTGAACTGATATTTAATCCCCCCTCCCCCCGCTCCAAAAAGAAACATGTTATTTTTAAGAGGACACAAGTCTTCTGGGCAATTCTAAATTGATTCAGAGTATTTTACCTTTTAATAATTAAACAGCATTTTTCTTAAAATGAATTTAAAATTTTGTCCTACTCTCTGAAGGAAAATCATCAGAGGAACTTGATTAAAGACAACCTATTTCCTATATATCACATATCATTAGAGACTCAATCTCTGTTTTTGGCTCGAAGGGACTGAATTGTAAAAGTTGTTGCTTTATAATCACCAGAAAACTACATTTTTAAATCTGTTTCAGTATAAATTATGAAAATAACACCATGTAGGGGAATAAAACTTCAGCTTTATATTTTATATATATTTTTATATTTATATTATATATATATCACTTTTATGTTATTATTATAACACTGTAAGGCATTATTGTTGAGTATTGTTGTCAATTTAGAGATGAAGAAATTAAGATCAGATGAGATCAAGAAGTTGCCCAAAACAGCCAGTACAAGTTATAAAGCTAGAGCTTCTAGTATGAAGTGAATGATCTTTCCATTATGTAAATATTACTAATGAAAGTCTACCCCAGAGAGTCACCCATCATGAGAAATTAGTGTGAAATATTTGTCTGGATGGGACTTCACAATATATGATCCAACCAGTACATGGGTTGTGACTCATTGTCACTGTGTTTTTGAGTTACAGATTCAATTATAGGATCCCTTGGTTTGTGCCCACACAAATTAACTACCTTGAGCTAGAATAAAATTTATTTTATATATTCTTTATATAAAATAAAGAATAAGGAATTCTTTATTCCTTCTCCCCCATTTTGCATCTATTGAGTCTCTAAATGTTCAAATATTTTCACAATTCTGTGTCTCAATATAACCAACTTCCTAACTCCTTTGTAGGATGAAACTTCAAATGCCATATCTCTTTCTAGTTAACTTTCATCTCCATTCGATTGTTTCTTTCCACAGATCACTTTGATAGAACACTATAGTTTTCCATGCATTCTTAACCTGGCAGTGAACTTGAGCAGGAGGAGAGATGGTACTTTCTTTTTAAAAATAAATACAAATATTGTGTGTTGTGTGTGTGTGTGTGTGTGTGTGTGTACAGATTTAAAAATAGATTTAGATTTTAAAAATTCCCTGATGGAAAAGGGACCTTTTTATTATTCTACAAAACATGTAATTCTAAATTTCAAGTCTGGGTTCACCATGGTAGGAATATTGGGGAGCTGGAGAGAAAGAGTTTCTCAACTAATATGTGAAGGAAAGAAAGGATTACTCAACAAACATATGAAAGAGAGATGGAGAATAAATATAATAAGTAGAAGAAGGAAGGAGAGAAGACTAATATTTTCTAGTTATTCAAAAACAATTCTTGATCACCTACCATTGAGATGCCATGTGTTACTTTATAGAATACTTAAAAGCATTCAAACTATTTTCAAAAACATTATCTAATTCCATAGTAATTAATATTTTAAGATTGAATATTTACTAACAAATATAGTCTTTTAGGGGCACCTGGGTGGCTCAGTCGTTAAGCGTCTGCCTTCGGCTCAGGTCATGATCCCAGGGTCCTGGGATCGAGCCCCGCATCGGGCTCCCTGCTCAGAGGGGAGTCCGCTTCTCCCTCTCCCACTCCCACTGCTTGTGTTCCCTCTCTCACTGTGTCTTTCTCTGTCTAATAAGTAAATAAAATCTTAAAAAAAACAAATATAGTCTTTTAATGTGACTTTGATTAGTTTAAAAATTCATGTAGAGAAAAAATAAATCTTAACAAGCAATGACTAAGGTTGGAAAAATTGATAGTTAAAAATGAGCTCCTGGAAACTGGATTCTGGCAAACAATTCTCAAAGGTATAAAGTGCAGCTGTGCATCCGTGCCTGAAATCACTACATCAGCTAATTTTAGACTGTACTTATCAGTAATGATGGTATCTCATTGTTCTCATTTTTTTTATTCTATATTATCCATGATTCCTGCTGTGACAGTTAAATTGTTCTCAAATTTACCATAGTCAAAAAAGTTTAAAATTACACATGTGTATAATTTTGTTTCTAGAACTTTGGAAAATTGATGATGGTGATGATGGAAAGCTTACTCCTGACTTTTGACAAGTTTAGATTGGACCCCAGTCAAAAAAGATTTTCAAGGTACATAATACCAGTATTTTTTTATATATTTAAGGAAACAACTTTTATCACATTTCATGAAATTCTCAATATACTGAGAATAAATTAGATTTAATTATTATTGTATATTATTAATGCTATTTTTACTTTTATTACCATTTAGAGACTGCCTTAATGAACATAGCAGAATAGTAACCTAGAAGACTCAAATTTCCCATCTTACCATGTTTCATCCAGAGTAATTAGCCAATAGTAGGACTAGTTCCACTCAATTTTATAAATGTTTGGTTAATTGTTTGTTTTACCCACCAGGCTGCACACTATGCACACTACTTGAGGGTAATATATGTGTTATTAGGTTTCATATTCTCAGCATCCCAGTTCATTGTCTATTATTCACTAGGTCCCCAAAAAACATCTGTTGAGTAACTTAGTGCTTCCGTGTCTTTGTTCTATAGATAGGTCTATGATTAAATTCACCTTTAAAATCTCTAGAAAAATGTCAAAGATATGTCTATAAAGTCATAATTTTACATAAACAAAATGTGCCTTTAAAAAGCAGTTTCTATTATGTGGTTTAACTTCAGATATCTGCTCCCCCTGACTAGAATTTAGAATGCACGCAAGCATGAACTTTTGTATTTTATTTAGTGCTCTATCCTCAGTGGCTAAGAATGCTTAGGATATAGCATAATAATAAATATTTGTTGAATATATTAATGGGTGAATATCAAGAGGATTATTATCTGGCTTTCTTAGACATGGCATCATAAGCAGATATTACCTATAAAATTCATTATTTCAATATATTAAGGACATGCCTGGTACTTCATTAAATCATGGAAGTACATTTTTCCATCCAAAATTTCATTTCTATTTCGAGAAAGTCAGTTGTATTATCAGAGTTCGCCAAGTTCAGTGGTAGACATAATTCAAGAGAGGAAATTGTTAAAACAGAGGATCAATCTTAATTTGTAATAATGATATGTGTTAACGTATAATTAAAGATTTATGTCAACTTCCCAGAAGGTAATATCCCTTGAAAAGTTTCCAACTTGAGCTCATTACCATAAGAAGATTGTTTTCAAGTCAACAGAATCAGAGTGATCTTGTTGGCTGTAATCAAGATATGATAGATGGATATACCCATCTCTTCTACAGAGGGAAAGAAACAGGAGAAATGATTTAGAACTTAAGTGCATTTTGGTGTTATTGTTTTTGGTTTTTGGTTTTAGCGAGAGAGGGAGTAGGTAGAGGGAGAGGGAGAGAGAGAATCTTAAGCAAGCTCCATGCCCAGCATGAAGCCTGATATAGGGCTTGATCTTACAAGGCTGAGATCATGACTGCACCGAAATCAAGAGTTGAACACTTAACCAACTGAACCACCAGGCGCCCCTAGAATTTAAGTATTCTTAGGTGCCACATCTTATATCTTTTAATATTTATAACAACCCTGCAAAATAGGAATTATTATTTTCATTTTTTTTAAGATACTGAGATTTGGGTTTGATAACAAAGCTACTTTTTTCCAAAGATCCCACTCTTTTCATGATGCCTTGCTGTTTCTATCCCATAGAAACTGGAATACTTATATTGGCCCATTGAAGTAACTTTATTCCTAAATAATGTTTGAGTCCCACTTTAGAATTCTTACTCTCTGGGGCATCTGGGTGGCTCAGTTGGTTGAGTGACTGCCTTCAGCTCAGGTCATGATCCTGGAGTCCTGGGATCTAGTCCCACATGGGGCTCCCTGTTCAGCGAGGAGTCTGCTTCTCCCTCTGACCCTCCCCCACCATGTGTTTTCTCTCTCAAATAAATAAAATCTTTTAAAAAAATAGAATTCTTACTCTGGTCACCTTTTTGAGACTGTGCCCAAATTGAACTTGAAATTTTCTAAATCAGAAGATTTACACAAATCCTCAGGAAAGGTATATTAAAGTGAGAAACATACTTAGAAAATATCTATTTGACATAGTCTGGTTGCTTGGGCATTTAGTTTTTTAAACTTCTTGAAGTCATGTAGAAGTTTTTCATTTTAAAATCTTTATTAGAATTTAGAATAAACCCTTGACATAGATGTTCACAAAGTACTTATTTAGTGTATGCTATGTGCCAGGCCTATACATTTTCTCATTCATTAAATTCTCACAATACCTGCATTTTACAGATGAGTTAAAAGGTTAAGTAACTTGCCCTAATTCACACAGCAAGTCGGAAATAAAGAAAGGATTGTAGATGAAGTCCAACTGGTCATGTTCTTTCCTCCATCCCATGCTACCTCTCAGTAAATATCTACTTTATTTGGTCTTACTTAATTGGTAAGAAACAAGACATAATTCATAATATCTAAGGATTATATTTATTGTGATTAAAGATATATAAAGTATTTATTTAATCTTCCCAATAATCCTTACAAATAGGGAGTGATTTTATTTGTTTTTCACAAAAATAAAAGAAATTTAAGAAATTAGGTTTTTGACATAAAGATAGTCCTAGGACTAGGCTGCAATATTGGGTCCATTTGACTTAAATTCCATCCTCTTTCCAAAATATTAGTCTAGTTTTGACACAATGAGATCAACCAGATAATAATTTAGATATAAAAGAAAAAGTGGCTAGACCACATCAGTGGGGTTGGAAAGAAAGGGAATAAGGAAAGGATGATGCTTATCATGTGGGTTTTCTAGGAATGTTGTAACATGACTCAAAGAAGAGTAAGGCCCAATATACCACAATGACTTCCCAAAGGTCTATAATGCAATTTTATTTAAAAAGTGTACTTGCTAATTATTGTTCTAATCCCATTTGCCTCTCTTAATTACAGCCTAAAATGAACTCCTAAGTTTGTTGTCTACAATGTGCCTGTTTAAGTTCCTACTGGATATTATTGCTTTTTTCATTCTCAAAACACAGTGTTTTAAATAACCTATAAGGATAGTATACACATTATATCACTGGCTTATAAAAAGCAGCAAAATCTAATATCTTACCATTTACTTCAGGTATGCTTTTGAATGTTTCCTGAAGTAAAAATCCTTGCCCTTAATTTGATCTCTCTCTTACTTAATCCAAACTTCCTCTAAACTTCACAAGAATTATGCCTCAATGTTCTGTTAAGACTGTAACAATTTTTTAAGCCCAAAACAATTTATGGTGCAGTAATATTCATCATGTGCCTGGTACTGTTTTAGCCTCTGGAGAAACAAAAGTAAGTAAGCCATGGTTGGTGCCCATGGGAAACAGTATCTTAGACAGTCAGGTAAATAGATTCAATACAAGGAGGTGAGGTTTTTGTGGAAGTACTTAGGGGACACAATAAAGGAGAAAGGAGGGAGAAGCCAGTTTCTTCTTATTCTTGTAACCTTTGTTCTTAAAACTGGAACTGGCTTTTGACTCATCGTATATTACATGTTCTAAGCTGAAATGATTTTGCATGTAGATTTGATCATATCTTCCCCAGTTTGAATTTTATTAAGGTTTCCCCATCATATAAATTTGGAAATCTAGCTGGGATAGAAAGTTCTATATGAACTCAGGCCTCTGACTAGCTCTCATTTCTCATTACACTAAAACATATACTGAAATCTTAGCCATATTACAGGGCGCCTGGGTGGCTCAGTTGGTTAAGCAACTGCTTTTGGCGCAGGTCATGATCCTGGAGTCCCAGGATTGAGTCCTGCATCGGGCTCCCTGCTCAGCGGGGAGTCTGCTTCTCCCTCTGACCCTTCCCCCTCTCATGTGCTCTCTCGCTCTCTCAAATAAATGAATAAATAAAAATCTTTTAAAAAATTAAATAAATAAATAAATAAAATTTTAGCCATATTACAAAAATACACAGTTGAACAATGTCACATTCTTGCCCCTGTAACTTCACACGGGGTTTTCCTTCTATCTGAAATGTTATTCCTTATTCCTCTAGTCAACTCCAAGTTAAATTTTCTTGTACCTCTTCTAGGTAAAATCCATCTAATTTTACCTCAGAGTCACATTCTCCAGAAATTCTTCTGGGTCCTAGAATGATTTTAGTGTACATACCCTGTGCTCGGCAAACAGTGTAATGAGATTAACACTGAACCACTGAATTAATGTTCTGTGCTATGTGGGGGCGCCTGGGTAACTCAGTTAGTTAAGTGACTGCCTTTGGCTCAGGTCATGATCCCAGGGCTCTGGGGTCGAGCCCTGCATTGGGCTCCCTGCTCAGTGGGGAGTCTGCTTCTCCTTCTCCTGCTCCCCTGCTTGTGCTCTCTGTCTCCCTCTCTCTCTGTCAAATAAATAAATATAATCTTTAAAAAATGTTCTGTGGTCCATGATAAATTACCACAAATTTAGCAGTTTAAAACAACATGCATTTCTGTAACAGTTTCTGTGGGTCTGGATTCTGAACACAGCTAAGCTGGGTGTCCATGCAAGAATTCCATCTGGGCGTCAATAAAGGCTGAGTTCTCAACAGGAGGCTCCAAAAGGAAAGATCAGTTTCCAAGATCACTCCACTGATTGGTGTAATTTATTTACTTGTAGCTGTACAATTCATAGCCACTTGCCTCTTCAAAGGCAGCAAGGGGAGGAAGGTTCTAGAGCAAGACTACTAGCAAACAGGAGTCTTGTATAACATAATGTTATCACAGGTGTCACATCCTAACTTTTGCCATATTTTATTAGTTAAAAGTAATTCACAGGTCCTACCCATCTTGAAAGAGAGTGAGTTATACAAGGATATGAACACCAAGATGGGGGTATCCTGAGAGTCAAGTTTGTCTACCACATTTGTCATCACTGATTTATAAGCCTGTTTTCCCAACTATGCCACAGGCAACTTAATGGTAAGGAACATGTCTTACCTGACTTTGTGTGGCCAGTATCTAGCACTCACTCTGTGTTTGGTATATGACACACTTTAAATTTGATTCGCTAACTGCTGCCAAAAACAAAAATACTGAGGCTATATGAAGCAAAAGACAATTCCTTTTCCATAAAAATACTCAAAAACTCTAGCACCTAGAAACCAATGAATATAAAATTATAATAATAAATAGTAAAATATCATAGGTAATACTAACCTTTTAACCTCATTCCTTGGTTATCACTATAATATTGTTGTTATGTCTGGGATTTTTAGAAATAGAATATCAATGTGATACACGAACTAGGATGGGGGCAACTTCACGCATTCTTATTGACTATTTAAAAAGGGAAAGAGATGCTATGGATTTATTACCAAAGAGTAGCTACCTATAGAATATTCCGTTGCCATAGCAATTTAGTTAATTAACAGGCTTGGTTTGTATTACACAACTGCTAAAGGAGATTCATGTTTCTGGGGAACACAGAAATGTAAATCATGCTCTGAGGTTGTCCTGTATGCTTCAAAGGAAGAAACATGCTTTTGCAGAATCCCTCTCCGATAATTTAATTAGTTAAAAGTTGTGTTGTGGCTTTCAAATGCTATATCTACACTTCAGGCAAAAATAATACCTTTTAAGAGAACAGAGAGTCTACATTCTGAACTTGCATTTATAGTAAAATAAAGAGGTTTAGGTTTGAAATGGAGTTACAATGAAATGTTAAAATTGGTGCAGTCAACATGAGAAATTAATTTCCTTGATTTGTCATAAAAATTTGCACAATGATATCTGTGAAGTCCACTGAATTTACTTCTAGGCAGTAGAGCTAAAAGCACTTTGGCTCCAGGGATTTCTTTTACAGCTCATGAGACCACCTAAAAAATATTTTCACAAAACTGAAAACATCAAGTAACTTACTACAGTTCACCACAGGGTTTTTGGTTTTTTTTAAGATTTAATTTATTTATTTGAGAGAGAGAGAGAGAGATAGCAGGAGCAGGAACACAAGCAGGGGGAGTGGGGGAGGGTGAAGCAGGTTCCCCACTGTGCAGGGAGCCTGATGTGGGGCTCCATCCCAGTACCCTGGGATCATGACCTGAGCTGAAAGCAGATGCTTAACTGACTGAGCTACCCAGGCACCCCTCACCATAGTTTTGCTATATAGAAAGATCCACATCTTAAAAATTAACAGAAGTGGTTGTATTGTTATTATTTTTATTTCTATTAATAAGTATTTTATTAATTTTTATTAATAAATATTTATTGAATTATGCCCTGTGTTAGGCAGGAGATACTTAGTATTTACTATATATCAGGTACAAAATAAGTGTTTTAATGTTATGTTAATTTTCACAATAACCCATAAGGTATGCTGCTATTATACCCATTTGGCAGATAAGAAAATCTAGCCTTACAAAGGTTGCATGACTTTTGAGGGTATTACATCTTTTAAGTGATAGAAAGAGAATCTGAACTCTGAATCCTCTGACTACAGGATTCATGTTTTTAAAGTTTATAGAGGAATGCCTTGCCACATATGACAATACCATGGAACGAATAAATTTAGTTTCATTGCTTTGGATGCTTTGGAGGCAGCTTCCCTGAATTTTAGCTTTGGCTTTCTGCTCTTTGTTTCTCTACTCTTCCAATTGCTTTGTAAGCTCTTAATTCCAATATTAAGTCTTTAATACTTACAATAAATAGTGTCTTCTGTTTTCCTTGATTAAAAAGTTTGGTCAATAATATACCCCAGAATCTTTTAAATGAAAAGCATGAGGAGTCCTATCCAGATTTCCAACTCATCCTGGAGGACTTCGGGATCTCTAAATGCATCAGCATTTAATACTCAAAGAGCCAACTACATGGAAAATGAAAATCTGAAACAAAATTGGAAGAAAAAACAGTTATAACATGCAAATTATTACTTAATCCAGTTTAAATCTATCTTATGGCACATCTTTAATGTCTTAACCCAAAGGATATTCCAGCCATCTTGACAAAAAGTGGTGGAAGAGGTATTTGGAGGTAGGAAATATCTTGTCCCTCAAAATTCACTATCAAAGTAACTAATGCTTCGATAGGCAAATCTAGCCCTGCTGACAAGGTATAATAATGGGGAATGTGAGGGTGGTATGAACAAAAGCAATAATGTGTTTTTTGTTAGCCATATGTCAGTAGTTGCTAACTCTTAATTTAACGTTAATGGTTAAAGATGTTTTCCAATGTGTTCATAAAGAATTACTCTGCTCTTCACCTATAACATAGTAACAAAAAATAAAAACACATCTTTTTCATAAGCAATGATAATAATAGCATCCATTTACTGAATACTTACTATGTACTGGACATACTGGGAGATGATCATAATGATCTACTTCAGTTCTTATCACCACACCATGATATATATTTTATTCCAAATTTACAAATTAAACTTAGTGAATGTTGTAACATTTTCACTTACCAGCCTACCATCCTCCATTCTCCAGATCAGCAGCAGCTGCTGGGACAGCAACCTACATTCCTCATGTGACCTGATGGGTCGATATAAATTTGGTTCTCAAATAATTGTGGATCACTGTGGTTGTGTATTTTGACCTGATTGGTGGTTTGCTGAAGGATCAGCTCAGAGGCTTGCCTTTGTTTCTGCTCCCTTGAAGCCCTCTCAGGTCTGGAGTGGCCTTTTGGTAGCATTTTCCAAAAATATTTAAAAACATATACTACCACAGCCACATCGGGGCAAGGGACAGCAAATAGAACAGACCTAGAAGCCTAAGAACCAGACAGGCAGCAGACAGACCTAAAAGCCTAGGAAGAATGAGGCTTAGGAAAGAGATGGAAGAATGAGAGCTTTCAAGGACTTCGTCATCTATTCAGAAAACTAGAGAGTCAAATGCATGCCTAGTGATGAATACATGCTCAGAAAAGACCTGAAGGGACCCTAGATTTGGATTTCTGACTGACCTTTGGATACTGGACAAGCAGAAGGAAAAACCTAAGGCAGAATTGTAGGCATCCTGGCTAAGCACTGAAGAAATTCCATAGCTCAGGGGCGCCTGGGTGGCTCAGATGGTTAAGCATCTGCCTTTGGTTCAGGTCATGATCCCAGGGTCCTGGGATTGAGTCCCGCATTGTGGGCTCCCTGCTCCTTGGGAGCCTGCTTCTCCCTCTGCCTCTCTCTCTCTCTCTCTCTCTCTCTCTGTCTGTCTCTCATGAATAAATAAATAAATAATCTTAAAAAAAAAAAGAAAGAAATTCCATAGCTCAGAACCAATCTATAATGAAGAGGGCATTTTTTTTTTTTGCTTTGTTTTGTTTTTCTTTTTGGCTCCAGGAGTTTAAGGAAATCTCTGTCCAGTCATTGACTGAGTGCTAAGCTAATGTGATAGAGACATCAGTGATCACACAAGATAAGAAATATGGTCTTTGAAAAAATAGTTTGGAAAAGTCACTGAATAAATGGATGTCTTCAGGTAACAAAAGTACAACAAAGCAAAACCAGTGGGGATGGCAGAAAGAGGACTTGATTTTTAGAGTTATCACATATAGTATTCAAATTTTTCCATTTTAACAAATAAAAAATTCAGAGATGAGGAAAGTAGAGTCCATTAACAGAAAAAAAATAAATTGCAGAAACCATCCTTTGGGAAGCCCAGAAACTGGACTTACTAGACAAATCTTAAATATGCTCAAAGAGCTAAAGGAAACCATTGGCAAAGAATCAAATGAAATAGGAGAATGGTTACAGAAAAGACTAATCTATAAAACTAATATAGAATATCTATAAATAGAAAATTTTAAGAAGAACTAAATAGATATTCTGGAGCTGAGAAGTACAATACTAAAATGAATTTCACTACAGTTCAATAGCAGATTTGAGCAGTCAATAAAAAATAAGCAAACTTGAAAATAGGTCAATCAAAATTATCCAGATTGAGGAACAGGAATATAAAAGAATGGGAAAAAATGAACAGAACCAAAGGAACCTGTGAGAATGATTACCAACTTGGCATTTTGAAAGTCTCAGGCAAAGAGTGAGAAAGAAAGGAGCAGAAAATAATTGAACAAACAATGGTCAAAGATCTTCCAAATTTGATGAAATAATCTACATATCAAAGAAATGCAAAAAAACTCTAAGTAGGATAAACATAAAAAGACCAACACTGAGACACACTGTAATCACACTTTCAAAAGACAAAGACAAAAAGAGAATCTTCAAAGCATCAAGAGAGAAGCAGTTCATCATGTACAAGGGATATTTAACAAGATTAACAGTTTCTCAGGAGAGATGATGGTGGCGAGAAGGCAGTGTATGACATACTTAAAGACCTACAAGACAAATTATGAATCCAGAATTATATGCCCAACAAAACCATTCTCCAAAATGAAGGATAAATTAATAAACTCCCAGATACACAAAAGCTCAGAGAGTTTGTTGCTATTATACCTGCTCTACAAGAAATGGTAAAGGTAATCCTTCAAGATAAAATGAAAGAACACTGGACAGTAATTTGAAGCTATGTGAAAAAATAACAGTAAAGGTAACAATATACTTAAATATAAAAGCCAGTATTTTTGTATTTTTTGGTTTGTAACTCCTCTTTTTTTAATATGATTTAAAAGATAAATGCATAAAACAATAATTATACATCCATGTCAAGGAGAGCACAATGTACAAATATGTAATTTGCAATAGTAACAACACAAGGAGAAGGGACAGAATTGTACAGGGGCAGAATTTTGTATGCTATTGAAGTTAAGTTGCTATCAGTTCAAACTAGATTTTTATTTACTAAGGATGTTAATTGTAATACTCAACATAACCCCTAAGACAATAGAGAGAAAATAATATGAGGGGGAAATAAAAATTGTACACTAGAAAAGCCATTTAAATACACAAAATACATTAATGGAAGAATTGAGGAAATGAAAATATATAAGACATAAAGAAAACAAATATCAAATGGTAAAATAATCACTATAAATATAAATGGATTAAAACAGCATTAAATGGATTAAAAGGCAGAGATAGGCAGAATGGATTTTTTAAAAAAATGACCCAACTATATACTGTTTATAAGAGACTCACATAAGTTCCAAAGATTCAAGTAGATGAAAAATGAAAAAATGGAAAGAGATATTTCATGCACATAGGCACCAAAAGAGAGTTGGGGCAGCTATACTAATATTAGACAAACAGACTTTAAAATAAAAAAAAAAACCAGAAAGGCAACCACATTATACATAGGTAAAGTGTCAATTCCCTCAAGAATTTATCTATTTAAATTATCTATTTAGCCATTATCTAACCTAAAATTAACAATAATTATATAAACATACACTCAAAATAGATAAATTGGACTACATTAAAATTAAATATTTTTGTGCATCAAAGGGCATTATCAAGAAAGTTAAGAACAGTCCACATAATAGGAGAAAATATTTACAAATCATGTATCTGATAATGATCTAATATCCAGAACATATGAAAACTCTAACAACTCAACAACAAAGAACCAACAACCCAATTCAAATTTCAGCAAAGGACTTGAATATCTTAAATATGTATTTTTTCCAAAGAAGATAGATAGCTGGCCAACAAGCAGATGAAAATATGCTCAACATTATTATCCATTAGGCAAATGCAAATCAAAACCACAATGAGATATCACTTCACTTGCTAGGATAACTACCAAAAAGAAAGGGGGGCATAGCAAATGTTAGTGAGGATATGGAGAAATTGGAACCCTTCCTCCCACATTACTGGTGGAAATGAAAGATAATGCAACTACAGTGGAAAACAGTTTGGCCATTTCTCCATAAGTTAAAAACAGAATTACCATATGTTTCAGCAATTCCACTCTGAGTATATACCCAAAAGCATTGAAAACAGATGTTCAAACAAAAACTTGCACATGAATCTTCATAGCAGCACTATAGCCAAATCAAGGAAATCAAATAAGTGAACTAAATGTCCAACAACTGATGAATAAGCAAAATGTGGTATAGTCATATAATGGCGTATCATTCAGCCATAAAAAGTAATTAAGTATTTCTGCATACTACAACATGAATGAACCCTGAAAACATTAGACCAAGTGAAAGAAACCAGACACAAAAGGCCATATGTTGCATGATTCCATTTATATGAATATCCAGAATGGGCAAATCCATAGACAGAAAGTAGATTAGTGGCTGCCAGGAGCTGGGTGTAGGGGGTAATGGAGAACACTACTTACTGTGTATGGTGTTTCCTTTTGGGGTGATGAAAGTGTTATGAATCTAGATAGTTTGATGGTTGTGCAAAATTGTAAATGTACTAAAGGTAAACTTATGTATGTTTTAACACACTAAAAAAAATTACAAGCAAGTTAAAAGAAAGAACAATATAAATCATTAGATTGCTTCTTGGAGAAAGACAGCATGTCTTTATAATTGACTCAGAATAAGAATTAAAAACCAAGCCTTATTACTTATTAGCTACCACCATATATTTACAGAATATTTTATGAAGATTAAGAAAGATAATATGAAGTGACCAGTGTAGAACTTGACCCATAACATGTTTTTCATACATATTGATTGAATCTAAACTTCTCCTTTGTTTAAAGTTATATATTTTGCTGTAACTGTTTTTGGGGCCTTTTTTTATAATTATCCAGTTATTTAGTAGAGCGTGTTAATTACATGTGCTGGCCCTGGAGTCACTGACATTGCCCAAGTTCAAATTTGCCTCTTTTTCTTATTCTGTAGTGTTCAGAAATGCACTTTACCTCCTTTTGCCTCTGTTTCCTCATGTATAAAATGGAAAAAATCATAGTGTTTACCTACTGAGGAATTATAATGATAGTAGAAAATGTATGGTAAATTTTAAACACAATTCTAGGCTCTTAAATCAGCACTCAGTAAATGTTTATTAGTAGTAGCAGTATTTCTATTATTGTTATTATTAGCATTTTTCCTATTGTCACATCTCATTCCTGCTTCATAAACAGGGAGGAAGAAAATAATTCAAACTTGAAGGGGAAGATGTACTATTTATTTCAGTGAAATGATTTATTTCCTTCCTGTGTGGTTCCAAACAGAAAACTGCCCTTCCCGTCTGGCTTCCACGCCTTCTGTTTTGCTTCCTGACACCTCTATCTTCCCTTTCTTCTCTTGTTTAGATTTACAATCTAGTGGCATAATTTGTCCAGAATTTTATTTCTCTTGTTCTTCAAGGCATTATCTATAATTGCTCCCTCTTCTGTATCAATGACTATTTATTAACTTCATCTTGCCTGGCACAAGTTCATAAATTGCCACTTGGTTAGGAGAAAAGATAAGACATGTTGAACTAGTAGATCTTTCAGTGCTGAAACCATTCTATGGTTTTATTTAAATATAGTGAATAAAATAACTTCTGCTAAGGTCAAAACTTTCTAGGTGGGAAAAGAAAAACAAGACAATCTTACCTCAGGTTCACAGAATAGCCTGCTTATATCATCTCTACTATCTTGGTGTCATGTAGAACTAGACAATGAGAACAATTTGTTCCAAAAACTTATGAGTACAAAGCCTCAGGTTGTTGAGAAGCAATTTCTCAACAGGCCAACAGGGAAAATAATTCAATAATGCTCAGGAACTTGTTGAAATCTGGCTCCTCACTAGACTCCTTGCTGAGAAATATATTTAGAAAGTCCTAAGAAAACAAAAGGCTTGTCAGTACATACCCAGAGAAGGACTATAACAGAAATATAAAATTTGAGCATGCCCCAGGCACACAAAGTTGTATATTCAGTGGTTGTCAGACAAATTCTTGAATTTTAGTCTAAGTAATGATGAAAAAAAGCTAAATTGTTTACAATTGTTCTAAAAAATAGAGACATGTGAATAAAATACAAATGAAAAAACTGATATATCACAAATCTATATATTTCCTCAGACTATCAGTAAAAATGGTAGATAAATTAAGAAAAATATATACCCTCAGTAAAATTCAAAGGAAAAAAATTAAAGCAACAATGAAATATCATTTTCAATAATAATTACTAGCTATGATTTTTAAGTGATATTATGGAAAATTTCCAAATAGACAAAATATCATGAACTCCCAAGCAGCCATAACCCAGCTCCAGCAATTATCAATAAATGCACATTATTGTTTCATCTTTACTCTCATTATATTCTATCTCTCATATTTTATTGAAGCAAATTCCAGCTTTCAAATTATTTCATTCAAAGTATTTTATTAAGTATCTCTAAAAGATACAGTAATCTTGGGTACCTGGGTGGCTCAGATGGTTAAGCGTCTGCCTTCGGCTCAGGTCATGATCCCAGAGTCCTGGGATCGAGTCCAGCATCGGGCTCCCTGCTCCTCGGGAGCCTGCTTCTCCCTCTGCCTCTCTCTCTCTATCTCTCTCTCTGTCTCTCATGAATAAATAAATAAATAAAAATAAAATAAAAAAATAAAAGATACAGTAATCTTTTTAAAGCATAAATGCAATGCCATTATCTAACCTAAAATTAACAATAATTATGTAATAGCATCATATAACCAGTCATACTCAATTTCCAATTATCTCAGGAATGCCTTTTTTTTAATGCGTTTGAATCAAGATCCCAATAAGGCTCACATATAACAATTGACTGATTTGTCTTTCAAATGTTAAAATCTATAGGTTTCTTCATTTATTTACTGAATTTATTTATTTTCTATTTTTTTACTGAATTTATTTTTGATGCAAAGATATAAGAACTCTGTATTGTCTAAGTTTATACATAAGTGGATTATTCTTAAAATTACTAAGATATGTCTCAAGAAATTTTTCTTTCTGAATCACCATTAGCAGTAAGTTAGGCTGAAAGGTATTGAAACCAGTATAACTGCATCAGCTAAGTATGACTCATTTAAAAAGAAGAAAAAAACTATGGCACAAAATTGGAAATGCTATTTTATATTTGTCTCAGTATGCCAGGACAAAAAAGACATTGCAGTAGGAGAAAAACTGGGTTGAGAAATACACTCTTACTTCACTTATTTCTCTATTGGCTTGAAGAACAGAAGTCACGGGGAACAGTTTGTCCAAAGCTTTTCTAATCCATTCAGAGGAGACCAGCTGACATGAGCACTCAATACTGGGCTCTTAAAAGATGAATAGTGGTCAATTTATTTGTGTGTTGTGGATAAAATATAATAATAATAAAGCAGAGTGCTATTGTATGCCTTCCCAAACATTGCTATCTGTTATGTACACAGTTTTAATATATGTTGAGAGTTAGGGGCCAGTTGAAAAATACTACTTTATTATTGCTTGGCAGTGCTACTTTAATCTACTTTGATTCTATATTTCAACTAATACCCTCATTGATCCCCCATCTCACCCATAAGAATACAATCATCTTTTAACCATCGCCATAGAATCCTGCGTGTCAAGACCCAAGACGGATATTCTGGCCTTGCTGCAAAGTATACTAATTATGTTTACTTTGACTCCTGCAATTTAGTGCTGCTGATTTCAAGATCCCATCACTATTAACTCCAGGATAGCATATCCTACTGATAACACTGCTCTACAGAATATGACCATAATAAAGCTTTCCAACAAGTTCTACTTCCTCACTTGGGGATGTCTTATCACTGTAGTGAAAAGAATATCCTCTGAGAATACAGTCACCTCGTGGGTTCTCTGGCCATACATAATAAATCAGGTGACGACTTTGCATATTCTGGAGTCAATAAAAAGTTGCCATCCTCTACCAAAGGGCTACTATCCTCTTATAAGGGAAAGTAGATGATTCATAATCCCAGAATATTCAGTGGAATCTAGGAACTGAAAGTTGTCAAGAACATACCCCCTAAATATCCCACCCTATCTCAGCATCCATTTTATAGTCTTGTCAAGACTGTGAATGCTGCCTTCTCTGTACTTCATTACTCTCAAAAGCAGACATTATTTTCGATATAGTCTGCTCTTACTTGCAGGACATGAGGCTCTCTAAATGTTGCCATACAGACCTTCTGACATTTACTGGATCTTGAGTTGATTGATTGTCCTAAGCCTATCATTGTATTCCATCAGTGCTACAATGTTGGTTAGCAATAACCAACTAACTCCACAATCCTTATTATTGCCCCATATCTGCCAAATGCTAGATATATTACATAAACCAATGTGTTCTCTGTCACCCATATGTCATTTTAATTTACTAAAGGTAAGTATCTTAGTGTTACAGTACACCAGAAATTATTTCTACCCTACTTGCCACCAGCAATGGACATTTATACTCATAGGGCCAATATGTGACCTGAATTCTAGCATTCGACACAGAGAGGACCTGTTTATAATAATGTCCTTTAGTAATTGTCTTCTCTGGTTCCCCCAGAAACAGACTCCCAAACAGAGATTCAAGTGCATGTATTTATTTGAGAGAAATTTCCAGCAAACTGGCTTACTGGTAGGGAAGTTAGGGAAGAAAGCCAATAGAATATATATTATTAAGCAAGTTAGCAGTATGGGTAACTAGAACTTAATTCCTCTAGTGAGCTCTGGGAGACAATTTAAAATGTACCTCAGACTTATCTCAACAATGAGTCAAAGAGTCTGGGGTGTTTATCCACCATAAATTCTAATCCATCATTACTTGAGGGCTTTTTCCAGTGCCGTTAACTTTACAGTGCCGTTAACTTTCTTCTGGCTTTCCTTCCAGATGGAACATAATGCACCTGCAGGCAGACAAAGGTCCTCATGAGGGAACTGCTCTGTGTGCCAGTAAGCAGTCTTCAGAGAATAGAAGTAGGCACACCACTATAGGGTAGAATGCCAACCATCTTCTATAATAAATATAAAATATTTTTTAACTTTTTATTTTGAAACAATCTTAGACTTATATATTTTTTAAATAGTAATAACAGGTTTCATATGTGTTTCACTCACATTCTCTATATTACTATTATACCACATTGGCTTCATCGGCTTTAGCTTTATCGAGAGAAAGAGAGAGTGAGAACCAGCACAAACTCTGAAACTCTGAGTACAGTTTACAGACATCATGTCCCTTTTTCCCTAAAAATTTCAGTTCTAATGTAGTACATGTTCTAATACAACAGCTGTATAATTGATACAGTACCTTTATCTACCCTACGGATCATATTCAAATTTTGACAATTTACCTACTAATTTCTTTTATAACAAAAATAAAAATCCAATTAAAATTGCATCTCATTAAAATTCCTTAGTCTCCTTTAAACAGGAAATATACTTTAGTTTTTTTTGCCTTTCATGCCTTTGACATTTTTGAAGAGTATATACATTTAATTCATAGAATGTCTCCCAGTTTCAGTCTATCTGTAGTTTCCTCATGATTTGTTTCATTTTGTGCCATTTTAGTAGGAATATCAACCACAGATGTGATGTTGTGTCCTCCCCACAACATATCAAGAGGCACATGTTATCTATGTGTTCCATGACTGGTGATGCTAACCTTGAACACTTGGTTAAAGTGGTATCTGCCAGGGTTTCATATTATAACAATACTATTTTCCTTTTTGAAATTAATATGTATGCTGTTGGGAGATGCTTTTGAAATTGTATGAATGTCTTGTCTTTCATCAAACATCCTCCCTCAAGTTTCAGCAAGCACTTGCTATTATTACAACAGTGGTTGCCGAATAGTGACTTCCTTTTTAAGATTTTATTTATATTTATATATTTATATTTATATTTATTATTTATTTATTTATTGATAGACAGAGAGAGTGTGAGTGGGCGGGGGAGGGACAGAGGAAAAGGGAGAGAGAAAACCCCAAGCTGACTCTGTGCCGAGCTTGGAGCCCAACAAGGAGCTCAGTCCCACAACCCTGGGATCATAACCTGAGCTGGGATCATAACCTGAGCCAGAATCAAGAGTCTGATGCCCAACTGACTGAGCCACCCAGGCACCCCAAATGGTGACTTTTTTAATCTCATAATTCCTTCTGCAATTATTAGTTGGCATTCTACTGGGGGGGGTCCTTTCTCTACATTTAATGCATTTATTCATTTATATCAGTATGGACTCATGGATTCTAATTTTATTCTGTGATGTATGATTCATCAATATAATTTTTTATTTTGATACTCAAAATTGATCCAGATTTGATAAGCCCTTTCAAATGAGCTTCTGCGCCTTTTGACATGCCCCATAATTTTTCTTTTAATACTTCCTTAATTTCTGGTAGAGCAAGATGTTCCAGATTCATCCTGAACTCTTCCATGCCTAGCCCAGGAATTAGCCATGTTTCCAAAGAGCTTGGATGGCTTATAGTAGAAAATAGAACTTAGAATTAAAATTCTGGGATCTGGGTATCCTTATCTATCCACCTATGAATCTAATCATTCTATCTAACCATCAATCTAAGGATAAATTCATGCTGATAGCTCAAATTTCAATTAAATGTCACAACAACATTCTCATATTTGTTATCCCTTTTCTGACAAAAATCTGGCTTCTACTATCCAAAAATATTTTCTCAATCTTAGGATATGTATTTAACCTGAGAATTGTTAACCCATACCTCAATGAAGAAAGAAACCTATTAATAAATGTGTTGTTTGTAGTTTGGATCATCTTTAGCTTAATGCTATATAGTCAAAATATTGGTTCTAGAATTACTTGGGACAATTCTTTCCTTGCTTCTTTATACGTGTGGTTAATTTATATATTTGAAATACATGATTCATTTGTTTCTGTTTATAATCCCCTGTTGATACAATTTCTTTAAAAAAAAAAACACAACCTGGCTCTTATAGTCAAAACTGTACAAAATGTTTCACTCGGATTAGTGTGATCACCCCCCACCCTACTCCATCCACCCCTTTTCCTGTTCCTCTAGCCTTACACACCTTTTCTGGAAAACCTATCTGATTAGTTTACTTTTCTGTTTCTTTTTGCACAAATGAGCAGATATGTATATATTTCCTTATTCTCACTTTTTTCTTTTTAACAATTTACTCTGAAAATTATCAGTCAGCACTTATTCTTTTGTCCAGTTTCCACTGTGATTTATTAAACCTTGGGTTTTTTAGCAGTGTATCTGCCAATTTCAAAACATTAGGGATTTGGGATTTATTTTCTAGTTATCTTTTTGGTAATTTATTTCTACCTTAATTACATAATAGAGAATACATATTCTGCAAGATTTTAATACTCTGAAATTTGCAAAGACTTTGTTTTGTTATAAAGCATATGTGGTCAATTTTGGAAATGTTCTGTGTATAATCATAAATAACGTGAACTCTGTAGTTATTAGGTACAATATTTCATAAATGCAAGTTAAACCTAATTTTTTATCATGTTGTTCATATCTTTTATATATGTACTGGTTGCCTGATTATTCAGTTAAAGAGGAAGTGTATTGGGTGCCTGGGTGGCTCAGTTGGTTAAGCGACTGCCTTCAGCTCAGGTCATGATCCTGGAGTTCCGGGATCAAATCCCACATCGGGCTCCCGGCTCAGCGGGGAGTCTGCTTCTCCCTCTGACACTCTTCCTTCTTGTGCTCTGTATCTCTCATTCTCTCTCTCTCAAATAAATAAATAAATTTTTTTTTAAAAAAAGAGGAAGTGTATTAAAACCTCCCACTGATTGTGAATTTCTCCAAAAGAAAAAAAGACTGTATTATATATACATTAAGATTTGAAATATCTTCTTAGCAAATTGAAGGCTTCATTATTACAAAATGCCTTTTGCAATATCTATCAATGCTTTTGTATTGAAGTCTTGTATTAATATAGATAAATGAGCTTTCTTGGGGGGGTTATTATTTGCATACAACATATTTTATCATTTTACTTTTCAACCTTTGAGTCTTTTGTTTAAAATATATTACTATTAAGTAGTACATAATTAGGTTTTTATTTTTATCTAATATAAACTAGTAGCCTCTTTTTAAAATTATAGCACATACTTTATTTATATTTGATACAATTACTGATGCATTGAATTTCTCTCTCTCACTTTACTCAGTGCTTTCTCATTGTCCTATGTTCTCTGTCTTCCTTTGGGAGATTCTTTTTCACTATCATTTCATTTTTTTTCTCTATTAGCTTAAAAAATTCTTCTTGTTGTTGCTCTAGGAAAAAGATCAGTAAACTTTCGTGTAAAAAGCTAGGTAGTATATTTTAGACTTTGCCAGCAAATATAATAAAGTCTGTCATACTCTTTGTTTTTAATATTTTTAATAATGATTTAAAATGTAAGAATCATTTGTAGACCCTACATAAAAAAGTCATGGGCTGGATTTAACATGCTTTATTTGTCAAAACTTAATGTTAATTGGTACTTTTACCCTACTCTCAGACAATTCCATTTATTCTACTCTGAATTATAAACCATCCTTGTCCTTTGTTTTGATTCTACATATATTTTAAACTTGCTCCAAACATTTATTCAGTCAATAATCCCTTCAATTTACTGACATATTTAACCATTTTTATTGTTCTTGATACCTTCCTGCATTTCTGATTTTCAATTTGGGATCATTTTTCTTCTTGCTAAATAAATTCCTTTATTGCAGTGACACCAGTGATAATTCTCTCTATTACTGTTTGTCTGATACTGTCTCTCTTCATTCTTCAGGAACAAGTTTTCTGGGTATAGAATTCTGAATTAGCAGTTACTTTCCTTTGGCAATTTAAAGAGATCATTCTAATGTCTTATGGCTTCCTTTGTTTTATTGAAAAGCTGCAAATGTAATTGATGCCCTTTTGAAAGTAATCATCCTTTTTCCTAAGACTTCGTTTAAGATTTTATATTTTACATGTATTATATCAGTTATATTATAATGTGCCTGTGTGGTTTTACTTTATTTTGTATGTTACCTTTTTTATTTTAAAATAGTTGAGATTCACAAGTAGTTATTAGAAATGATGTCAAGAGATTCCATATACCTTTCTCCTAGTTTTCCCCAGTGGTAACATCTTACATAGCTATGGAACAATTTCACAATCAAGAAATTCACATTGATACAATCCATTCTTCTTACTCAGATTTTACCAATTTTGTATGGATTAATTCACATATGTGGATATGTGTATTTATTTCATTTTATCATATGTCACCACCACCACCACCACCACCACCGTCAAAATACAGAACAGTTCCATGATCATAAGAATCTCTCGAGTTACCCTTTTATAATTGGACTTACTTCTTCACACCCCCACCCCTCCACCTCTAATCCCTAACATGTGGTAATAGTTAATCTGCTACCAGTTGATGCAGCCACTCTGGAAAATGGTATGGAGGTTCCTCAAAAAGTTAAAAATAGAACTACCCTATGATCCAGCAATTGCACTGCTAGACATTTACCCAGAGGATACAAAAATACAGATTCAAAGGGGTACATGCACCCCAGTGTTTATAGCAGCATTATCAACAATAGCCAAATGATGGAAAAGGCCCAAGTATCCATCAACTGATTAATGGAATAAAGAAGATGTGGTATATACGTACAATGGAATATTACTCAGCTATCAAAAAGAATGAAATCTTACCATTTGCAAAGACATCGATGGAATAAGAGTGTATTACACTAAGTGAAATAAGTCAGTCAGAGAAAGACAAATACCATATGATTTCACTCATATGTGTAAATTAGGAAACAAAAGAGATGAACATATGGGAAGGGGAAAGAGAGAGAGAGAAGCAAACCATAAGAGACTCTTAATGATAGAGAACAAACTGAGGGTTGATGGCGGGAGGTGAGTGGAGGATGCAGTAAATGCATGATGGGTATTAAGGAGAGCACTTGCTATGATGAGCACTGGGTATTATATGTAAGTGATAAATCACTAAATTCCACTCCTGAAACCAGTATTACACTATATGTTAACTAACTAGAATTTAAATAAAAATTGGGGAAAAAAGTTAATCTGCCACCTATTGCTATAATTTTGACATTTTAAGAATGCTACATAGATGGAATTCTACAGTATGTAAATTTTGTGGTTGGCTTTTTTCATTCAGGATAATTCCCTGAGTATTCATCCAAGTTATTGTGTGTATCAATGTTTTATTGCTGAGTAGTATTCTATATGTATGTACCCATTCCATTATTGAGGGACATTTGGATAGTTTCCAGTTTGGGACTTTACAAAAATGCTTCTATGAACATCCTTGTATGGGTTTTTATGTGAACATAAGCTTTCATTTCTCTGGGATAAATGCCCAATGCCAATTGCTGAGTTGTATGATAACTGATATTTAATCTTTTAAGAAACTGCCAAATGATTTTCCAGAGTGACTATACCATTTTATATTCCTACCAGCTGTATATGAGTAATCTAGTTTCTCTACATCCTCATCAGCATTTGGGATTGTCATTATTTTTTATTTTAGCCATACTGGTGTATAAAAATGTTGGACATCTTTTCATGTGCCTGTTGGTCATTTCATTCTTCTTCAGTAATGTCTGTTCATATCTCCTGCTCATTTTTTTATTTGGTTATTTGACTTTTTTTGCTGTTCACTTTTGAGAATTTTTAAATATATTTTAGATTCTAGTCTTTTGTCAGATATATTGTTTGCAAATATTTTCTCCCTGTTTGTAACTTGTCTTTTAATCCTCTTAACAGGGTCTTTTGCAAAGTAAAATTTCTTAATTTTGATGAGATCCAGTTTATCAATTTTCTTTCATCAGTTGTACTTTTAGTGTCAAGTATAAGAATTCTTTGTCTGTTCTTAATTCTCAAAGATAGTCTCCTTTTTTTTCTGAAAAATTTTGTGGTCTTATGTTTTCACATTTAAGTCTGCAATCCATTATCAGTTAATTTTTGTATAAGATGTAAGGTTTAGATTGATGTTCAATTTTTGGCCTCCAGATAGCCAATTGGTTCAGTGCCATTTGTTAAAAAAGCTATTCTCTCTCCAGTTAATTACTTTTGCATCTTGTGAAACTCAGTTGGCATATTTGCATAATGTAGTTTTATTTTTATTTCTTTTCTTTGGTGATCTTTGTATATCTTTATCTGCAGGTTGATGTTTTTTATCAGTTTTTCAGAAGTTTCAGCCATTATTTCATTTGTCTTTTTCTCATTTTGTGACTTCAATTACTTGACTAATACATGTCCTCTTATCATTTCTATGCCTCTTACAATTTCTTTTGTTTTTCATCCTTCTGCCTCCCCACATTTTGTTTTGAATATTTTCTCCTGACCTTTTTCCAGCCAGCTCTTCAATTGTTTCTATTCTGCTATTAAGCCATCCCTTGAATTACGAATTTTATTATATCTTTTAAGTTCTAAAATTTCCATTTTGTAATGTAATTAATTTCCTATTCTCTACTAAAAATCTCAATCTTCCATTTACTTTTTTGAAAATTTAATAGAGTTATTCTAACTTACATAATTCATTTCCAAAACATCTACAGATCCTGTGTGTCTATTTGCTTTGTGTGATGTTTTTCTGACTCATTTTGTTCAAGTTCTCTTATTAATATTCCTCTTCTTCTTGTTAACACTTCAGCTTTCAAACAGATTTTTTAAAAAAAGATTTCGTCTCCCACTTTTAGTTGTCTTTAGGTGAAGGGTTGAGCCAAGTTATCTATTCTGCCAAGAATATTTGTGGCAGATTTTATTTTCTAAAGATGGCTACAACAATATTTCCCACTCTGTGTACTCTTTTAGAAATGTGATACTTTCCCACCTAAGAATGTAGTCGAATTTCTTTCTTGAATCAGAATGGGTCTGTGACTTGCTTTTAACCAGCAAAATGTGAAAGTGACACTATGTGACTAGACCTTTCAAATTCTGCCTTCTTAGTTTGGACATTCACCTTCAGAGCTCTACACTGCTGTGTAAGAAGTTCAGCTACCTTGAGGCCTATATGTTCAAGGAATTCCTGATGACGTTTAGATACTCAAGATAATAGACCCAAGGTGAAGTCTAAGTCAAGAGATAGCATCAACCCCCAGACTTGTGAGTGAATAAGCTTTCAAATTATTCTGCCTCCAGACACTAAGTCACCCCCATTCAGAGAGGGTCTAAGACATGATGGAAGAAAGACAATCACCAGACTGCCCATTCCAAGCTCCTGACCTAGAGAAACTGAGAGTAATAAGCGTCACGAAGTTTATAGTGGTTTGTTGCACAGCAATAACTGGAAAAGTTACCCCACCCCATAATAAGGGCTCCATTATAGTGTCTCTCTCCTAATTCTGTCATTTGAAACAGGGAGGGACCTGCTCCTCTCAGTCTTGTCCCCACTGAGTGTCTAACTTCAGAAGGGATGGGCATAATGTATCTATTGACTTAACTCCTAAGATTGACTCAGAATAACTACATTATTAGCATTCTCTCACAAGGCAAAAAAAAAAAAAGAATCTAATTGTTTTTTAGTACTCAGCAAGTACTGAAGACTACAGCATAGTAGTTTTTGCTCTCTTATCACCTACATTGGTGGTCACCTCCCAGTGTCAGCAATTAACAATAGAACTTTAACAAAACCCTCTCTTTTTCACTTTATTCTTTAATAATTGTTTGTCTAGAGTGGTTAAGCAATTTATATTGTTTTAATATCAATTTTTGTGTAATGTTTACCTCTTCATATGTTGGGGGATTTAAGTAAGGACATGTAAGCAAAAGAGCCTCCATTATCCAGTATGTTGAAAGTACTCAAAGTGTTGGTATGCCAATTGAATCTTAATCCAAAATAATTAAGACAGTGTCTGTAAGACAAGAAAATAGCGTCCTAATTTGATTTAAAATTATCAGTTATGTCAATTATTTTTCTTTCCAATAACAAAAGTACATATTAATTATTTGAGTATTTTGAGTTTTCTAAGCAGTGACTTGAGGTTTTTGGATCACATAGTGCAACAATGAGAAAATAGTCACTGTGGGGAATATTATAAAGGGAAATAATAAAAGCTATTGTCAACCTTAAAACTTACTGTGCTTACTATTTATAGGCAAGTAAGACTAATCATGCTTTGTGATTTAATACAAAATCCCTACTCACTGTGAAATCTGTTTTAAGTGCAGACTGACCCTAAAAATAGTTAAGAAATACTTTATGTGGTACAATCATAAGAAAAATATTTTAGTTAAAACCATCTTTTATATTGTCATTATATTCTGTGGGAGATAGGAATAAGCATCTCAAAAATTATATTTATTAATGATATGGCTAGTAATGTTTGAGGATTAAACAGATCTAAATTAGTATGGGGAAGAAAAGGCTTATGGTGAATGAGGGGCCGGGGAAGAAAGTGAAGGTGTAGCTTCCTTAGGAAAAGAATGGCAAATTAAAAACTATCTTAAAGCATATGAAGATTTATTATATAGAAAATAGTGGCCAGCTGTTCTCCATCTCTAATGAGATACACCTCAGGAAATTGGCTTAAATTGCATTAAGAGGATTTAAGTTCCATATAAGAAGTGTTAGACTTGAGAGAGGAGGGAGATGAATGGTTCCTTAGGGGAATGTTGTCACCCTACTCTTAGAGGAAGGTTCGGTATCTCAAAAAAACCATGATCCCCCTGAATTTACAAAAATCCTCTTTTGGGGCTTCTCAGAGCATACACATGGAGGGTGGTCTACTAAACAAATACTTTCGTGATAAAGGGTGTGCCAAAACCACCTCCAGGCAAAAGAAAGAATTTCCTGAGAGGATGATTAAGCACTAGTTTGGGCAATTTAAGGAAGTTCTGGTATCCCTTTTACAGTAGATTTTTAAGGACAGAATACTTTTTTCTGTCTGAACTGATTTACTCAACCCTCCTTAGAGAAACATCAATTACTGTGATGAGGACAGTCTTCTCAATAAATTTTATGTAGAAATTTTTACGATTGTTGTACCTTGGAAAAACTAAGGTTTAATGACTTGACAATATTCAACTTATATGCTGTGGAGCCAATGCTCAAACTCCAAGACCTGAGGTATTCAGTGCTAAAGTCACATTGTTTATCAAACTGCAGGCCTAATCTTGGTAACAGTCAGAGGGTCAGTTATAAATTAACACAGAGTAAATAATCAGTTGGGATGCATCAGAGAAACTGACTTCACAGGTAATCCAGTCAATTCTGTCAGAATTCAGTAGATAGTAATCCTGATCGCTAAGATATTAAACAGCATTCATTAATTTTTTTCATTTATTCAGCAAATATTTGCAGACATCTATTATATACCAGTTCCACCTCTAGGTTCTGGGAACACAGTAGAGACCAAAGCAGTAAGGTTCTTGCCCTCATAGAGTTTATACTCCAGAGAGTGTAAACAGATAATGAAAGTAATAATAACTGCTGTCAACATTTACTGGGTGTTTATATGTAGCAGACGTGTCCTGAGAATGTGTGATCTTCATAACAACCTAGTACATGAGTTACTATTGTTACAAACATAGCAGAGAAGGAAAATGCATCATCACAGGGAAGTTAAAACACTTGGTTTCGGTAAGACAACTAAAAGCAGTAAAAATAGGATGCCTGAGTCTGGAGTCCATGTTTTTAATTATCTCATTCCAAAAATTTCAGTTAATCTGGAGTGGTAAATTTTTCTCAATATTCAACTGCCACCTTTCTCTCGATTGATGGATGGAAGGAAGGAAGGAAGGAAAGAAGGAAGGAAGGAAGGGAAAAAGAAAAGAAAGAAAGAAAAGAGAAGGAAAGGAAGTAAGAAAGAAATGTTGATTTAACAGGGCAAAAAGGAAAGAAAGAAAACTAATACTTTGGAAGGGTAGAAGGTGAAGCTGGTGTATATAGTGGAAGAAAAATTATTTAAACATTTTTTAAGGATAATCTGGTAATATATATATAAAGAATCATAAAAATGTTCTTTATTTTAGAGCTAACAATTACATTTTGAGAGTTTGTTCCATGAAAATAATAAAGTTATCTGTAAAAGTGTTCAATATATATTTTTGTTATAATAACTCAACAAAAATTACTTTAATATCTAACAAAGTGGCATCAGTTAAATATATCTTGGTACAAACTCGAGGAAATAATGAGCAGCACTAAAAATGATAATTGCATAACTAGCACATAAAGCTAAGTTAAAATTAAGATATGAATATTTATGTTTAAAAATATATGTGCTTAAAATATATATATTTCTATCCTTCTATATATATATATGCTAGAAAGAAATGCACAAAATTTACAAAAATTGTTTAAGGTAGTGGAATAAGAATGATTATTTTTTTTTCCTTGTCTCAAAAGTTTTGTATATTATATATTTTTTCAATTCAAAACCACAGTTATGATTGTTTCCTTTATACATTCCTTTATATTTTTAAGATTAATAAGAGTTTATGAGCTAGTAGTCAGAAAGGAGTCTTTCTAAAGAATGCTTTCTCTTGGAAATGTAGCTAAAAGGCTGGCTTTGGTAAGTCATGGATGCTTATGCAGAGAAAAACGTTCTATTGTTAATTGCTGACACTCATTATTGCACTATGTGATCCAAAAATCTCAGAGAGAGAAGAAGGAGGAGGAAGAGGAAAGGGAGAAGGGAGAGGAGGTATAGAGAGAAAGAAGGAAAGAAAAAAGAAAGCTCAATGTTCATCCAAATGTTGTGTTTTCTAAGAAGTGATTATGACCCAGGAATAATGCTCTTGGGACAACTTCTTTATAACCACTACAGAATTCTTATAAATTTTGAAAAATTATTTATCAAGTAAAAATCGATTAAAATGTGCTCCCTGCAGCACACAGAGGAATACCATTCTGTATCTTTCCTATTTCTAAGTAGGTGACAATTATTAGATTCTTATGATATGATAGAAAATGTGATCATAAAAGAGAACTAACCACTTATCATGTGCCTAACTTTACAGATAATCAAGTCTTCAAATATGAACACAACTCACACCCATACTATTAATGATGAAACCGAAGCCCTAAAAATTTACTGTCTTTAAGTCACACACCTGGTAAGTAACAAAATCAGGACTCCAATGTCAGCTTGGAAACTAAATCCAATATTCCATGAAAGATAAATAGGAAATGATCAAAATAGAAGGTATAATTTTCAACAGTAACTGAAAACCTGCTATGCATCATTCATGGAACTCAGGAGCTGAAAATACTTAGTGTTTTTCCCTTATGTTGTATCAACAAGTTAAATTATGTAATATAAGAGCATTTTTAAAGAACTAAAGCTATATGAAAGAAAATGAACTTATTATGGCATTTATAGACCCAATAAAATGGTTCCTGTGCCAAGAAAAGGAGATAAAACATTTAATCAAAACATTAATAGGAAACTATAAGTTTTATACCCATGAAGTTATCAACATTAAATAAAAGTAATGCTTTTGTAGAAGAAAAATGTGGTTTGGTATAAATGTGTTTGTTAACTTAGGCTAAAGTTTAGTCAGAAATAGCATTATGGACAAACAACTGTGAACTATTGGTCAAAATTTAATTGATTTAAATTAATGTTAAATAATTACTCATTCGTATCTGCTATTTTCTTCCATTTTATAGGACATAGAGTATCTTGTGAATATTTAAGGATTTGTAATTATTTTTTTAGCTTCTGTTTTCTTCACTAGCCAAGAAAATAATAAAGGGCAGGAGCTATATTTATTTTGTTCACTGATGTCCCCATTCTAGGAGTGGATACATCATACACTCAATAAATTTTTGCTGATCAGGTGAAATAGGTACCACAGCAATAAAAAAATACATATCTTATATTTTCACACTGAATTTTAATTACCTATTTCCTCATTTATCTCCATCATCATATTAAAATTTTCTCAAGGGCATTTAACAATTTTTATTCATATTTGTCCTAGAATACATACTATGAGTGATATATGAGCACTCAATAAATGTCTACAGAAAAATATTGAACTGGGTGAGAAAAAAATAGTGAGTTACACCTGAAAGGACATCTGTAGAAAGAGCCATAAAACCCAGTTCTGTGAATAGATAGTGGAAATGAGAGAGAGAGAGAAGAGCCAAAGATGACACAGGTTTCTGGAGATACCGTATCTTCTCTCCAGATGCCCGCACTTTTGAGACACTGTAAAGCAAAAGATGGAGTATTTTAGTCAGAAAAAGGGCATGAAAATAGTTATTACAAGAAATAGACATATGTGATATGATAGGAAGACCTTCATGAAGAAGAAAATATTTAGGAATTTATTAATTTAAATATAGTAAGTAATTTGAGAGGCTTACAGTTATAGTAGACATATGGTTATGGTAATTATCTCTCCAGATCTTCTGAAACACTATTTCATAGAATGTCTCATATAGTTTGTTTTAAACCACTGCTAAGATTTTCCACAATTTTAACATTGAAGAAACCAAAATACATTCACTGCCTTCTACTGATATTGGGGGGGAGGGGAAGAAGAACAAAAAAACAACAAACCTTGAGAGCATATGTACCATTTGAAGGGTTTTGGAATATGGTAAACATAGGTCTGTGAACTTCAGCTACCTAGCTGAGAGTTAATCAGATTAGTTCAGTGACAATATCTGTAATTTTCTTCATCATAAAAAAGTCTGTATTAAGCCTTTTTATTTTTAAGATTTATTTATTTATTTTTAGAGAGAGAGTGTGCATGAGCAGGGGGAGTGGCAGAGGAAGAGGGAAAGAGAGAATCCAAAGCAGACTACCCATCGAGGACAGAGCCTGACATGGGACTCAATCTCATGACCCTGACATCATGACCTGAGTCAAAATCAAAATTCAGATGCTTAACCAACTGAGCCACCCAGGCTCCTCTGTATTAAGACTTGCTTCTAGGGCACCTGGGTGGCTCAGCTGGTTAAGCGACTGCCTTTGACTCAGGTCATGGTCCTGGAGTCCCAGGATCGAGTCCTGCATTGGGGCTCCCTGCTCAGCAGGGAGTCTGCTTTTCCCTCTGACCCTCCCCCCCATGATTTCTCTCTCTCATTCTCTCTGAAATAAATAAATAAAATCTTAAAAAAAAAAAAAAACTTGATTCCATCCTCCAACATTTTAGGCTATTAACAAGAGGTCTTTTTTTTTTTAAGATTTTATTTATTTGACAGAAAGGGAGAGAGACAGTGATAGAGGGAACACAAGCAGGGGGAGTGGGAGAGGGAGAAGCAGGCTTCCTGCTGAGCAGGGAGCCCAACACGGGGCTCGATCCCAGGACCCTGGGATCATGACCTGAGCTGAAGGCAGACCCTTAACCGACTGAGTCACCCAGGCACCCCTTAACAGGAGATCTTAAAAGTTCTCATCACAAGAATAATTATAACTGTGAGATGATGGATATTAACTACACTTACTGTGGTGATCATTTTGCAATATATACATATATCAAATCATTATATTGTACACCCTAAACTAATACAATGTATGTCAGTTAAATCTCAATAAAACTGGGAGAAAAGTAACTCTAGCTTTAACAAAAGAAAACCCTTACAAACCCAAACCAAGGCAAATCTTATATTAAAAATAAAATTTAATATATGGCAGACATTTTTTCTAATATCATTGCATTTAATTCTCAGAAAAACTTAGGGAAATAGATATTACTTCCATTTTACAAATCAAGAGCATGAGTTATAGCATCACATAGGAAATAAGAAGTAGCACTAAAATTTGTACCAGGTCTGCCCAAATCCAAGGTTAGGGTTCTTTACACTATCACACCAGTTTTCTCATCCACCATTTCATAATCTATTGTGAAATGGTATTTATGTCCTTTGTTGGAGGGCTCTTCCAAAATAGACAGTTGCAAAAAATAGGATTGGATAGCTGGAACTAAGTTGAGCTGTATTTTTGGCATCTTGGTGATGAGTTCATGCCTTGGGAAGTGATTGATTATATTTACCCCCAAATGTCAAGGACCCATAATTGACTTGCTATTTTAGACCCTCACACTTGACCATAATTGAAACCCAGAATTTAGAAAATTTGCAAATGGGAACCTTCTTGAAGGTTGTTGTCAGAAGGAATTAACAAGCTGTTAACAACACTCACATGAAGAATCTCAGCTGCCTTTATTCCCCCTTGGGTGGCATTGCATATTACCCATGTAGAAATACTGAGATTGGGAAATCTCAGGGACTGGGGGTAAGAGGAATGAAAAGGTTTTCTCAAACCATAATATTGAGTGTTCCACCACAATATCACAAACTTAGTAAGAGAGAATTTATTTTTAGCATTTAAGCTTCCACTTTAATATTATCTCCTACTTCCCAAATCCAGTTTTATTCAGATTGGTTTGAATCATGGGGCATGGAATAACAGGAAGCCCCTATGATAGTCAACCTAGAACTCTGTTTCCCTACCTGAGCTGTTGAAAACACTTCCAGAATTGAATAAAGGAATTAATTATGGCCATTTTTTTCTATGGGACCTTCTCTTGGATCAGAAGATCCTTGAAAAATGGAAAATGCAGTCAGAGGAAGTCCAAGATGGCTCCTCCAAGGTTTGTAGGAGGCAATATATGTAGTGGGCAAAACACAGATTCTAGATCAGGACTGTGTTCAATTCCCAGCTTTATCACTTACCTGTTATGTGACAGAAGGCAAGTTATTTGATCTCTCTGTAACTCAATTTCCTTACCTATAAAGTGGCATAATAATTCTTTATTGTTGTGAAAAATGGTTGCATTAATACAAATAGAGCATGAAACAGCATCTGCCCACAAGCACTTTAAAATCATTAGCTATTGGGGCACCTGGGTGGCTCAGTTGGTTAAGCTTCTACCTTCGGCTCAGGTCATGATCCCAGGGTCCTGGGATCAAGCCCCATGTCCGGCTCCCTGCTCAGCAGGGAGTCTGTTTCTCCCTCTCCCTCTGCCTCTGCCCCCGCTCATGCTCTCTCTCTCATTCACTCTCTCTCTCAAGTAAATAATAATAATAAAATGGACCCTGCCTTGTATAGCACCTTCTGTAAAATCATTAACTATTATTTGGGCTCTTGGGTGGCTCAGTCAGTTAAATGACTGACTCTTGGTTTCGGCTCAGGTCATGATCTCAGGGTTGTGATTTCAGGGTTGTGAGATAGAGCCCCAAGTCGGGCTCCGTGCTCAGTGTGGAGTCTGCTTAAGACTCTTTCTTCTCTCTCCCTCTGCCCCTACCCCTCCATTCCTCTCTCTCTTGCCCCCTCTCTCTCTCAAATACATAAATAAATCTTTTTTAAAAAATAAAAAATAAGAATAAAATCATTAGCTATTATTACCTAGAGAAAGAGACTTCTCAGCTTTTGCGTTCCCTCCAACTCCTTCCAGTCAGAATATTATGAAAAGTTGAGGATGTTAATATCTGTGTGGTGCTGCTAATTCAAAATTTCGTGAAGGACTATATCCAAAAGATAAATTGAAAAGGTTAAGTGGAGGCCAAGATAATCTGGCAATAGGAGATTTGGGTTTTAGCCCTGACACTAAAGACTTGTTTGACATTGCAGAATCTCTTGGGCTGTCTCTTCTCATTAGTTAATTAATAGTTTGGACTAGATCAGCATACCAAAAGCTGGTGTTATGAGAAATTTATACTGATGATAATATTCTTTAGAAGTATTTTCATATGTGCTTTCATATGTAGTAGCCCTGCATACCCTGCAACCTACTGAGTCAATGTCATTGGCCCCCAAGGGTGAAAGTAAACCAACTCAAACTAAGTGGTCCTTCTTTAGGTTTGAATCACAGTTGACTTCATTATTTTTTCTAAATCTGTCTCTAGACAACAGTGTAGAGAACAAAGATTTGTCACAAGAGAAAAAGGATTCTTAAAATTCTGAGCTAATTTTACATATAAAAACACCAACAAGAAAGTCCCTGGTGGCTGGTGGAGGGAGAAAAACAGGAGGGTTCAAATAGGAGAAGCAAGAAAAGGGTTGCACGTGTCAAGACATCCACTTAGTTGGGGAGTGAGGATAGACTCCAAGCTTTGTTAGATAGTTCCAGAGAAAGTCAAAGGCTTCCCTGATGTGCCAAAATGGGGATGAAGCTTCAGGGTACACAATAGTAAAAAGTGTAGGTAGGCACAAACAAGTCCTGACTTTACACTCCTCAAGTACTTTCAGCTCTGATATAGGGTGAAAGTCTCCTGAATTTTCCATATGCCCCAAGGTGGGTAGGGTAGGGAATATGTGGAAAGTAGTTGCATAATGAACCAGTGATCTTTCAGAGAATGACTTGACAAAGAATGACATAGCGAGGGGACGATTCCCTAAGTATGGAAAAGACAGCCTTGACCAGGGACTGAAAACAGGACATTTCAATAAAAATAAGTATGTACCACTAGTAAGAGCTGAGGTCAAGTCAAGTAGCAAAAGAAGGCCAAAAAGCCCAACTTCAGCTAAATAATAAACTCTAAGGTCACCAGCCACCTTTTAGCAAATTCCAGTGCAAGGAACAAATGGGCCAGACCAGTCATCCCATAGCAGAGTCTGGCAAGAGTCCAGAGGAAAGAACACAGACCCTGTTGCCAAGAGGTAATATAAGCAAGCCCGTCTTTACCCATAAAGCCAAATGTCAACTTGAGAAGATGAGGGAGATAATGTGACTCATTGAGCCTTTCACTCAGAGAGACCAACTTATCAAAAGAGACTTTTGATTGGTAGTTCAAGTTACCCACACTCATACACTCCCTCACTCTGTAAATATATACCTTAGTCACACCATCCACTCAGAAGCATAGGAGCTCACGAAGACCGTTAGATTGATAACAGAAACTGAAGGAGCTAATTTTTGTGTGACTATGTCTGCAACTATAGAACACATCAATCTAACATGATGTCCTAGTAAAAAGAAATTTCCATATTCAAATATATTCAGAAAACATTGCATAAAATATCCTCCTTGTCCACAGATTCATCTTTCATATTAGCATGTTAAAGACTCTGAGATGGCCTACAGCTCAGAAATCTGTTCAAATATTTTTGACTCCTGGTACAGTTTTGTCTAACACTCTTTTTCCAGACATTACTTCTGGTCACAGATCTCTCCCCCAAAGTGTGGGAATAAGTATACATATTCCATGGTGTAAGGACTGGTTTAGGAATGGGCCTGTGATCCAAGCTGGGTCAATCAAATCCTTCAATAGCATCTTCTGTCTCAAGCTGGTGAGAGAGAGTCTTTTATGGGTGCAAACCAGCCCTTTGCTAGTTGCAAACACCAGGAATATCAATTTAGAGCCCACTGTAGCCTAAGATGATATACAGAAAGAAGCAAAGACCAGAGAGACAGAAAAAGCAAGTGAACCAAGTGTTTTCAACCTGGTTATCTCTTCCTTTCCTGGTTACAATATTTTGAGTTAAGTTTTCCCCACTTGCAAATAAAGGATCCAAATCAATAATAAGCCACTCAGGTTTTTGTGGTTTGGAGGATTTTTGGAAAAAAAAGTAAACTAACAAATCAAGGAATATACTTTTGGAAATGCTGATTTTAATTATGTGATGTCTATTTTTTTTTTAATTTCTATTATAGGACCAATAGCCTGTTCAAACACAGAAAAGTGATCCCCTATCCAAAGTAAGAAATGCCCCCTTGTCAGAGACAGGCATAGTGCTATTTGTCTTTAAAATGCTATATTAATGAGAAATTTGAATCCTGACATTTTTAAGTCTCCATCAGTGTCCTCCATTACTTCATCATTAATGGAAATGGCAAAATACTCACTAAAAATTACTTCCAGAACATGAAATGGATATTATACTGTTTAAATGGATGTCATATAAAAATAACTTGCTTTAATCATAGCATAACCAATTGCGATGATGCCATATCCATTGTGAACCTTAGGGATTTCTTCATTTAGAGTAGAATGAATTTTGACTAGGCATAAGTGCTTTTTGTAAAAGAGTAAATTCACAAAACCCAATATGTTGAAAATACAACCAGGTGTGAGTGGCTTTAAAAAAATAAATTATGCCAAGATACATTGCCCAGCTGTGTTTCAGAGTTTCAAGAGATCTTAAGATATATTCAGGCATTAGGGGCTCAATAATACTCAAATTATATTTTCCTATGTCTTTTGTGTCTAATTTAAAACCTATTTACAAGAGAACTGAAGACATAGCATTTTCTGCCTATGTATATTTAATTTACTGAAGAATGTTGCTTAGCAAAATTTTTACATGATAGTCCTGTAGCTTTTGATATAAGATGGACTTTTTTCAAAATAATTTATTTTAACCATTAAAAAATGTACAAAGTGAACATCAGAAATTTAAATTCCATGCTTATGGATGCATGGTTTAGTAGAAAAAGCCTAAGCTGGGAAGTCTGACAAAACTGGGTTCAAATCTCAATCATGCCAGTTGGGGGGTTATGCCACCTTAAGGAATTTAGCAAACTTCTTATAATCTCATTAGCTGATTAGTAAAATGTGTATGATTAGACTGTCAAGAATAATAAATGACATTATAAGTGAAACTGCCTAGTGAAAACCAAGCACTCTTCCCTCTACCTTCTACTATAGAAGTAGAAATAATGCTATTTCATGCTTTGCGTTCTCAGGACAGTTTTACTTCTCAAACTTTAACTGATTATTTTAATGTAGTATTGAAATTAACCTCACCACAATTATGAATTCTAAAATATTTAGGTCACTCTATAAAATCACAGATGTACAGCTAGCAAATTCAGCAAATATTCAGTGAGGATTTGTTGGGTTCTAATACAAGAATACAAACTAAAGAATTCACTGTAAATGAGAAAATCTATGTATTGAGGTTTCATCATGTTACAGAGAGAAACAAAGAAATAACCAGAATATGAGACAAACTGGCCTAAGTGGCTATGGATGGATGTGAATCCTCCTTCTTTTTGGTAAAATCTGCAAGGGGGTTGATATTATCTCCCCTAAACATGAAGACTCTGATAGAAATATAAATCCAGCCACAAATGTGGATCACATGTGTTATTTTAAATTTTCGAGAAGCCACATTTTAAAAAGGGAAAGGGAAAGGTAATCATAACATGATTTCCTAATAATGTTAAATAACATAATATTACAATAGCAACCCAGTATATTTTTAAAAAATATTACTAATGAGGTATTTTATTTCAGGAAGGAGCTAAGTCTTCAAAATCTGATATGTATTTGCAGTTATAGCCCATTTCAATTTAGACTAGTCACATTTCAAGTGCTTGATAGCTACATGCCTTTTACCGCTGCAGTGTTGAACATCACAGCTCAGAGAATGGATATGTCACCTAATCACAGCCAAGTGTATGCTCCCACCCAGGAATTTGAATCTTGGGAAAGTAGTACAAAAATCTTAATTAGATTTTCTTCACAATGGTTGCAGTAGAGTTGAGTCCAAATGCATGGAGTAAGATACCCTTTGGTAGCAACTATCCACTAACAACAGAGCCAGTTACTGTGTCCTAGGTAAATCACTCTTATAACATGATATTCAGCAATTCTTGGCAATTCCTTAACATTTGTGTGATCTCCATAATGCCATACTAATAAATTTATTTTCTGCCTATATGAAGCAGAATTGGTAGTTTTGCTTGCACCTGGGAACCCTAACTAATACAGAGATATTTTGGAGTAACAAAGTAAAATTAGAGAACTGAAAAGAAGATAAGACCTCTATGGAGTTTTGGAGATAGCATCATAGGTAAAAAGTCAGACAAGTTTAAACTTTAAGGATAGACCAAACTTAAAAAGGTGGATATGAAGTAAAATTGCTTACTTCAGCCCTTTGCTCGTACGTTTCTCTTTTTGGAGAAGGAGGAGTGAGGGCGGCTGGTATTGCATGATGCGATTCAGAGGTGGGGAGGAGGAATTGCTCAAGAAGGCAGACAAAGAGGAAAATGAAGCAGGGTCATGTCAGTGGGGTTGTATTCTGTTCTCTGGTTGATAAGAGTCTAGAAAAGTGTCAGGCTATATAGACTACACAACCCAGTGTCACAGAGTAAACCTCCATCTAACCTTGTTAAAGTAAATGAGAATAAACATATAATATCTTTAAAATTTAATGCATTTCTAGTGTTTTAACTCATAAAATGGACTCATCTAGGAACATCAGACATTGGGACTGGTTGATGTAATTTAGAAAGGGCTTAACTAAGGAAAATTCACAAAGATCAAAATTTTCCCTTGTTTTATTATTTTATACTACCTACAGATTTTGGTGGACCAACATTTTTGGCAATTTCAAGGCTAAAGATTTAAAAAATGTTTAACTATTATGTTGCAGCACTAATATATTTATCACTATTGGAAAATTATAGAAATCAATTAGCCCGACCTTCATTTTAGGGACTTGGCATATTAAGACTCTTAGCTGCTAATCTTCTGAGGTTTCCTTTTGTTATGAGCTGAATGTGTTATTCTAAAACACATATTTTTAAGTCCCATACTTAAGCTGGATAAAGAAAGATCCTAGTATTGCCAGTAATGAAAAAACAAAGGGAGAATAAGTAGAAGTGTAAACAGTTAACTAATAAGACTGGCTTTACTGGGATACTCAGTGTCAAAATTAGAGATCTATGTAGGGCAGAGCAGGATGGAGCCAAAGGAGAGGTGTGCCAGTGAGAAGAATTGTTTCCACATACTTTATAGTTCCCTAAGAGATGAGATAGAATTGCATTAAAACTTCAACCATAAACACATGAGCATAATCACCCTGACTTGTAAAGGCAGAAATTGGAGCTTTATCTGGCCTGTTAAAATATAGTTAATTTATGATACAGTATAAATATGTGCTCAGTGAGGATTGTTTAGAAAGAGTGTGTGATCTCTATGTTACAGTCAAATCAAGATTAAAAATTAGGTATAATTACTGTTGCTATAATCATTTCCTAACATTGTTGTTTCAAAATATACAAAGGCAGTGCAAATTAGGAAGTTTATAAATAGGAAGACTGCAATGGGCCTGTGGAAAGCCCTGTACTATTATAAAATCGGTGCAAACATTATAAACTTAAAAATCTGTCATTTTGTTAGGAAATTAAAAAAATACATTTGGGCTATTTAATTCTCAACAAGAATGGTCTTTTTATTTTCCAATATTCAATAACAATATAATATCTCTAGTATGACAAACATTTTATACAAATGGAAACACGATGTAATGAAATGGGATGTTATGCACTTTAAGCAAAGCAGATGGAATAGAAAAATAAAGAAGAGAATTGGTGAGGTGAGAGAGAAGAGAGAAAAAAGAGGAGATCCCCTTTTTGAAAAAGAACATGAGATCATAATGTCATTATATTCCTTTGATACTAACCCAGAGTGAGAAGAAGCAGTGCAGTATCCCCATCAGTACACTACCCATCTTGCAGAATGTTTGTCTTCTTTTAATGATTCTCAGAAGTTCAGGAAAGTATAAAGATACTGATTTCCATCTGGGAGGATACTATAAAACTAAATGGTGTACAGAACAAGCTACATCATTTGCCAGGGCCAGGGAAAAATAAAAATCCTGGACCCCTTATTAAAAATGATTAAGAATTTCAGGATGGAAAATAGCTGAACATTAAATCAATTGTTGGGCTTGTTCACCAGTGGGCCCTGTACAATGGCACAGGTCATGCCCCCCTGCCCCCGAAACCAGCCCTGATGATAAGTTCAGGAGTATGACTCATTAGAGATCAGCCATCTGTGAATCTAGTTGAGATCATTATGTGTATCTTAGGGCAAGTTCTCTGAAGATATTTTTAGAAGGTGGTAAGGATAGCTGTTAAATTCCAGGCCATGCTGTTTCAAGGGACATAATGAAAAGCCTGTTACTATGTGTAAGCAAGGCCTTCTAGAGAAATGTATTCCAAGAGGGCCCTTTTTCTGACACTAAAGGGAGTTGGCTGATGAACTTGGACTCTATTCATTTTCCCTGATTATTGAAGCACAACATCGTCATCATATAGAGTGCCTCGGTAGGGGCTGTCTCCTTCCTCATTACAGAATTGTCTTTCTCCCAACATTCAACAAATATTTTATTGAATTTTATGGAGCTTACCACCAGTCATTTAGTTAAATACTTAAATTAATTCTGTGTTGTGTTCCCTAATGTTTCTAACTGCTGCAAATTACCCTACTTTTAAAATTATTATTTTCTGAAAGGACCTGAATAAGGACTATCAAAATTTCTACTACGGATATTAGGAAAAACCTTCTAAACAGTCTAATACATAAGCTATTGCATGGAAGTGAGATTTCATTTCAAAATCATGATCAAATAAAAAAATCTGACTCATCAAGTCACATCCTCTTACAATATGGAGACATCCTTGAGGTTAAAGAATCTCTAAAGAAGCCAGTTTTGCCCAAATGCTTATGGGAACAATATAGAAATAAATTACAAGGGAGTTTTTTCAATGCTGAGTGAAACAAATATTAGAAGGAAATACATCTAAATGTTATCTCTGTTTGGATCTGGGTGGTAGTAAAATGACTATTCTCCCTTCTTTTTCTAATTTTCCTGTATCTCAGAACTTATTTCTAATGATTCATTTTACAAGATAAGCATGAGAACATACAAATGAAAATTTCAACTTCATTAAATGAAATTAAACTGATTGTGTAATTATTATGGAAGAGGCCAAGTAACAATTTTGTTCTTTGAGGAGATCTTAGAACTTGTGTTTGTAGGTACATGTATGTGTAAGAATAAATTTATCTAAATTAATCCCAGCTACCCTATACAAATCGCTTAATTTAAAAAAAATGTAAAATCGCATTTTCCTCTTGTGTTTTATTACACAGCACTACCATTCTTCGTGTTTTTCATAAAATGCAGCACCCAAGTACAGTGGAGGTAGTGCCATATAGATTGGTCTGTGTAGTAAATAATGAAAATTATTACAATTCCTGATTTGTTTTCTTTCATTCTAAGGATAAAAGCATCGAGAGTCTGACACAGGATGACGCAGCAGATGCCTGAACTCCCCTCCTCTGACAGACACAAGTGGACAAATTACCTCAGAAAGAAATCCAGAAACTAGCTGAATAACTCTTACAGATCAGGTGAGTGAGAAAATACCCACATCAAAACAAGTAGGAAAGACTGAAACAGACTCTCACCATAAATCTCAACCCCAGAACAGCAATTTACAATCGACTCCCAGCTTCTCCCTTTGAAACAGAGGATGTAAACCCACACAGAGCACAATTTTTAAGACCCCCACCTGAGAAATGGGCCCTAAAACATCTGGCTTTAAAAGCCAGTGAGGGCTGCTTCCTGGAGATTGGAAGACCATAGCAAACAAAGAGGCAGTTGCTAACATCGTACCATCGCTGGTGGCTGTACCCCCAGAACCCAGCACAGCTGAAGCAGGCAAAATCCAAATCTCCCAGTCTTTCCTTGAAAGGGATCCATCTGTGTACTTTGGAAACTGCTGCCTGAGGGTCAGGCTTCTAAATTAGTCCATATCTAGGGGCAGGCTGTGATCCCCCCTGGGGACCAGGAAACCCATGTACACCTGCCGTGCCATCTCCCTGTAGCCTGCTGCAAGTTGCTAGTATCTCCCTAGAAACAGCTCATACACATGTCTGAGCCACAGCTTTTGCAGGTGGTGCCCAAGAAATAGGTCCCTGGAACACTTAGCTCCCATTCACGAGTCCCACAGGACCACAGCCATCAAAGAAGCACTTCTTAAACAGGCACAGGAGCAACCTTCCACCGTGGCTGCACACCAGGGTTCAGTGCACAAGGGTCAAAAATGCCTATTTCCTTGTTTCTCACTGGAAGAGGAGTAAGTACATACTTCCCCAGCTGCAGCTTGAGGGTCCGGCTTCCAATCAGCCTTCATTTAGGCACTGAATATGATCCTCACTTTTGGGATGCTGTCCAGTTGAGGCACACCCTCAACTACTGAGAACCACTAAGAACAAAGAAGATGACCTGGACAATCACAAAGCTATGAGATACAGCCAGGAGCTCAGCCCACGCTAATTGACAAGGTTCATCACCTCCACGAGATGGACAACCACATGCAAAAGAATGAAACTGGACACTTAATCTTATACCATACACAGAAATCAACTCAAAGTGGATTAAAGACTTGAACTTAATCTGAAACCATAAAACTCCTAGAAGAAAATATAAGGAGTAAGCTCTTTGACATTGGTCTTAGCAAAAACAAACAAACAAACAAACAAAAAATTTGGATTTGACACCAAAAGCAAAGATAACAAAATTAAATATAAACAGGCGGGGACCACATCAAACTAAAAAGCTTCTGTTCACCAAAGTTAACCATCAACAAAATGAAAAGGCAACCTATGGAATGGTAGACATATTTGTAAATCACATAGCCAATAAGGGATTAATGTACAAAATATAGAAGACATTCACACAACTCAATAGCAAAAAAAACAAATAACTCAACTAAAAAATGGACAAAGGACCTAAATAGACCTTTTTCCAAAGAAGAATGCCTACTTTTACCTTAAAAGTTGCTCAACATCACTCATCATCCTGGAAATGCTAATCAAAACCACAATGAGAGGGGCGCCAGGTGGCTCAGTCATTAAGCATCTGCCTTCAGCTCAGGTCATGATCCCAGCGTCCTGGTCTTGAGCCCCACATCAGGCTCCCTGCTCTGCAGGAAGCCTGCTTCTCCCTCTCCCACTCCCCCTGCTTGTGTTCCCTCTCTCACTGTGTCTCTCTCTGTCAAATAAATAAAATCTTAAAAAAAAATGATGAGATATTACCTCACACCTGTTAGGATGTCTATATAAAAAATAATAAGAGATAACAAATGTTGATGAGGATACGAACAAAAAGAGACCCTGGTACCCTATTGGTAGGAATGTAAACTGCTATGGCCACCATAGAAATCAGTATGGAGTTTCTTCCAGAAATTAAAAATAGAATTACCATATATCCAGCAATCCCACTTCTGAGTATATATCCAAAAAAAAAAAAAAAGGAAGCTATTATCTCAAAGAGCTATCTGTACCCCATGTTCATTGCAGCATTATTCACAATGTTCAAGCTATGAAAACAAGGTAAGTGCCCATCAATGGGAGAATGTATCAGGAAAATGTGGTATGTAGATTCAATGGAATATTATTTAGCCTTTAACAAAAGAAAATACTGCCATTTGCAGCAACATGGATGTACCTGGATAAGTGAAATGAGCCAGACCAAGGAAGACAAATACTAGTGTCACTTACATGTGAAATCAGAAAAAAATTTTTTTAAAAAGTGGAACTTATTAAAACAGATTTGAAAAGTGGTTGCCAGCAGATCTAATAGATAACATGGTGACTATAGTTAAAAACACATTACTGTGTAATTGAAAACTGCTAAGAGAGTAGAACATAAATTTCCTCACCAATAAAAAATGTTAAATATGTGAGGTGATGGATGTGTTAATTAACTAGATGGGAGGATTCCCTTCACAGTGTATACTTAGATTAAATCATCACTTCATGTCCTTTAAATACCTCACAATTTTATTTGTCAATTTTACCTCAATAAAGCTGAAAAAAATAAACTTGTCAAATGATGCCATGCATAAGTAAGTACTCATATATTGTCCCCCAGCTCCCCCTACACACACACATTAATTTATTATTTCACCTTCAGGAATCCAAGGCTAATATGTCTTGTTCATTGTTATATTCTCAGAGATTGTCATAGTGCTTAATGTATGGAAAATGCTCATTAAATATTTATTGAAATTTCATGATCTTGAGTTATGGTATATTACAGGCTCAAATAAAAACTGTGATTTTTATGAAGCATGCAAAAAGTAAAATTGTGTTGTGTGTCTTAAACACTCACTAACTAAACATCTAAAGTACATAAAAAAAAAAAAAAAACAATTCCAAGCACGTTCTGTCATGCAGTATCTCCAAGGGTTTTGGTAACTGCAGGCACCAATTTCCCTGGATAGGTGCTGAGGCCTCAGCTATATGCAAAGGAAATAGAAATGAAATAAATGTTGACAGGGGCGCCTGCGTGGCTCAGTCGGTTAAGCGTCTGCCTTCAGCTCAGCCTAGGATCATGGTCCCTCATTGGTTCCCTGCTCAGCAGGGAGCCTCCTCCCTCTGTCCGCTGCTTCCCCTACTTGTGTGCTCTCTCTCTCTCTCACTCTCTCTCTTTCTCTCTGGCAAATAAATAAATAAAATCTTTAAAAAAATAAATGTTGACAGATAAATGATTGATAGATGATAGATCGATTTATAAAATGTTATTTTGTTATATACTTAATCCTATCGCTTTTCTTCACTCTAAACACTATGAGTTTAAGTTCCACATAAGTAGCAATGTACACATTTAATCTGTTGCTCCTAACATCTGCATGATACACCATGTTGTGCAATTGCTGTATTTTACTTACCCTCCCCCACTTATGAGCCTCCACATTGCTCCATCTCTCCACCAATATAAATCGTTTTTCCATGAGCATGACTATTGGTACTCTTTTACTAATATGTTAGGATTGTTGCCATTAAGGACTATCATTCCTGGATCAAATAATATTGGAGTGCTTATCTTGACTGCTTCTGGAATGGCTATCCCAGCCTAAGCTGCCACTAGTACAGCATGACAAACCCTGTATCCCCACAACCTACCAGCATTGGGCATTATTCAGCTTTTTAATTTTACTGGTCTAATATCATAGCTGTAAGTGATATCATATTGTAGTTTAAGATTCAGTTTGCCTAATTACTAATAGTTTTGAACATCTCTTTAATCTGCTTATTAGATTTTTAGTTTTCTTATTAAATATGTGAGGTGATGGATGAATTCCATCTCTTCCATATCATTTGCCCATTCTCCTAATGAGATTACTTGATTTTTCTTGTTAAGTGCATGACTTCTTAGATATCTGATATTCTCATATCATCTTAAACATTGCAAATCTTGGGACACCTGTGTAGCTCAGTTAGTTAAGCGTCCAACTCTTGGTTTTAGCTCAGGTCATGATCTCAGGGTTGTGAGATCAAGCCCGGCACTGGGCTCCATGCTCAGCACAGAGTCTGCTTGAGATTCATTCTTTCCCTCTTCCTCTGCCCCCTGCCCTCATTCACGGACGTGCATGTGCATGCTCTCTAAATAAATAAATAAATCTTAAAAAATAAACATTGCAAATCTCTTATCCCTATGTATCTTCTCAACTTTGTCTATGGTATTTTTCAGTGAGCAAAAATTTCTTATTTTATGTAATCAAATTCAACTTTTTAATCTAAATTTTATGCTTTTGAAATTTTAAGTTTCTCTCAACCCGTAGATTCCAAAAGCATTTTCCTGTTTTTATTTATTAACTTTGTATTTTTACCTTTCTCATTTAGATCTTCTATTATCCTAGATTCTACCTTGATCTATTAATATCAATCCAGTTCTGCTTTTCTCAATGGGAAGTAGATCAATGGATGTTTTCCAAACATCATCCTTAACAAAAACACTTTATTATTTTGGTGCTCATTTTATTATTTCATGGTGCAATGAAGAAATCCAGAGTAAAATATCCTAAATGCTTCCAAAGTATTGGAGAAAAGGTTATATACAAAGGAATAACACTAAGAATCCTTGGACTCTTAAATAGCAGCATGTATGCTAAAATACATAGAATAAATACTCTCAAATTTTTCAGGAAAAAATAATTTACCATTCAAGAAATCAAAATATCAAATGAGTTAAATATAAAGATAATTTCAGATTTATAAACATTCAGAATATATACATCACATGCCTACTTTCTTGGCTGAAATTGGAGAATATGTCCTCTAAAACAAGGATATTAGCCAAAAATGAAAGAAGTCATGGATTCCAGATAATGGCAAAATATTCAACCCAGAAGAGTGGCAACTAGAAGTTCCAGGATGAATTACATCTAGAAAGCAACAATTTCAGCTTAAAGCATGAGACAAGAGGACTGAAAAGTAATGGGGAGAAAGGAAGAAGCTAGATAGAATAATATGATAAAATCATATTTTGAAAGTGACAGGAAGGAATTTATTTTATCCTAAAACTTAGTAGTTATGAGCCCACAGGTTTGTTGAATAATTCTGCTGATAGAGGTCGAGTTTGCTTTCGCGTCTCACGTCTTCAGTCAGTCGTCAGGTCAGCTGAGGGCTGAAAGGCCAAGAATGATTGGAGCTGGAACCACTTGAATATGATACACAAAGTCTCATCCTACAGCAGGTAGAACAGAGCTTGTTCTCATGGCTTTGGCAGGGATCCAAAAGAAGTACACATGTCCCAGTGGGTTTTCAAGCTTTTTCTTTGCATCAATGTTGTTAAAGTCCCAGAGTAAAAGCTTGTACAGCCAAACTCAGAGTTGATAGGTATGAGAAGAAACTTTTGAAGAGTGTGAACATAACAAGGCATAAAAATTGGGTGTAAAAAATTGATACAATAACCCTAACACAAAATGTCCAAGTGGTGCAGAATAGTTTAATACTCAACTATTATAGGTGGAAGTGAGAAGATAATCTTAAAATTGTTAAGTCAAGAAAAAGCAAGATAAGCATTTTATTTACAGATAAAGAGGAAGTTGCTGAAAGAAACCAATAAAAGAGTTAATAGAATTTGCTTCAAAAGCAGGATTTGAGAAATAGAAAGTTTGGGGCAAGAGGCAACTGTTTTCATTATTAGATTTTCAGTATTCTTTTTTAAAAAATTAATTTCTTAAGCATTAACTGCTTAAGTTAAAATATTAAAATTATGAATGAATAACATTTTAAAAATCAGAAATTATAAATAAAGCTACCTTTCTTAAGAAAATGCTCATCTGTCTTAAAAGAGCTAGCAAAAAAATATTTCAAAAAAAGGGACTATGGCATTGTCTTCAAGACAAGTGAGAAAAGCAACATCTTGAAAGAGTATAAACAGCATATCTGAATTATTTAAAAAGAATATCTATAAAGAATGCTTTTGGAAAAAAATAGAATTTGTGTATGAAAAAGATAAATCAAGACTAACCAGCATTTTCTATTCTCCTAAAGCCAAAGAGCCAAAAAGTTATAGTCCATATAATATATAGTAGCAAGCAACTTGGAGCTCCATAAAAGAAACAATAGAACAAATTATTTTAGCCCCAAGAGAGTCCTCTATAACATGGAGTGTTCAGTTAAGGACACAGAGATTTCTATGGATTTCTTTTACTCACCATTGTTGATGCTGCCAATAGAAATCACTAACAGAGTACTATTCTTTTTGCCCAAAAGTGTATTTCAGTAATCTGGGTATTGCATGTTATGATATTAACAAAATGTAAGCTAATTGGAATAAGTAAACTTCCCATTCCTAAAAATATCTATAACTTTGGAAAACAGAGTCATTTTTATTTTTATGTTTTTAACATTATTCTATGTATCCACATTAATATTATGTTAAAGCCATACCTACACAGTTAAAATGTATTATAATTATTTGTGTAGATGTGCTTCCCCCACTAGGCTATGTTTTCTTTAAAGGTGGGAACTCCTGTTGTACTCATTTTAGAGTCTCTAGCATTTAGCAAAGTGCCTGTCACACAGTAGATACTAGTACAATTTGACTGAATAAATAAAACAAGAAATTCATTATCCTGCCTGAACAATTAGAATCCATTTAATAGTAAATGAACTGTAACTTTTGGGAAATCTATATTAGGCATCTACTCCAAATAGGTACAATTTTTGAGAAGCAGAGGGAAGAATCATAATCCTTCCAACAAGCAATTTACACTTTAGGGGAAAGCAACATACATCTTTTGACTAGTTATTACATGGCAAGAAAATGCTGGATGTTTGCATATAGTATCTCATTAAATCTGTAAAACAACTTTTGAAATTATTATTATTGAGCGCCTGGGTGGCTCAGTTGGTTAAGCAACTGCCTTCGGCTCAGGTCATGATCCTGAAGTCCCCGGATCAAGTCCCGCATCGGGCTCCCTGCTCAGCAGGGAGTCTGCTTCTCTCTCTGACCCTCCCCCCTCTCATGTGCTCTTTGTCTCTCATTCTCTCTGTCTCAAATAAATAAATAAAATCTTTAAAAAAAAAAGAAATTATTATTATTATTGAGATGACATACTATTAAAGTCAAAATGTAATACGACAGTCTTTACCTGTGCAGCCCTCTTTGTGCTTTTCCAGATTTTCAAGAAAAACTTTTTGTTGTTGTTTTGGCTACAAATCTGGAAGTTTTTCTTCATCCAGAAACACCAGTGTATCAATCACATAGTAGATTGTCACTCCAAAATATCTGACCAATTTTATACCTCCTTTTTTTTGTATACAAGTTAGAAGTCCTTAAAATTTTAATAAATCAAATGATCTAGTCCTCAGTTACTAAAAATTAAGATTACTACATTATAAACTTGTATAAAATGTTACTCTTCATAAACACCTGTCACATATATGATTAACATGAGTATTAACAGCTACCACTTATCAACTATGATAATTTATAGCCAGGCAGTTTGCCAAGAACTCTACAAACATCATATTTAATCTTCCCAGTGATGATATGGAAAAGTTTTTATTAACTGCATTTTCTTATGTAAGGTAATTGAGTCTCAAATGGATTAATTAAAGTTCACACATCTAGAAAGAATGATGAATTTTTCATCTGTTCAACTGAAAAGGCTATGCTTGACCAGTGTTATACTATCTACTATACCTATGAGGTGGTCAGCATTAATATTTCTGTCCCCGTTTTACACAAAAAGAAACTGATACATTGCAAGATCAAATGCCTCACAGGTAGTAAGTAAAACCTTTGTTTTTCCTTCTAACTCCAACTTCAGTCTGGTGGGATTAAGTAATCCACCAGTACATACAAAAGACAAACAATTGCTTTCTACATTTTACCTTTCAAAGAACATAAAAAGTGAGAAAACCAAGAGAACCATCATTATTGATAATCACTTTTATGAACACCTTTGTGGTATTACCCAAGCTTTACTTTGGAGTTTTCTGCAAGCAAGTGTCCTTAACAAAGAGTAGATAGTAATTACAAATAAAGTTAATAAAAAGTTCAGAGAAATTTCAGTGGAATTGTATATTGTACTCACATCCATACTTTTTGAGTCTCCAAGGAGCTTACTACAACTATGCAAACCAGTTATTATCAATCGCTTCTGTAATCCATCTGATGAGGGGCTTTCCAGAATCATGAGGTATAAGAAGACTTTGAGATCTAACTTGGCATTAGGGGCCACTTGAAAGCTCCTACTTAAATATTTCTGTTACCTTTGTGGTTCTATTTTTTATTAATTACTACAAGCATTTGCAATATTTCAGATTATCAAAAACCAAAATAAATGCACAATTTTCTCTCATAACATCTTTGGGCATAAAAACATATTTCTTCTTAAAGTGCCTTGCCTCATTAAATGAAAGCAATTCATCAGTCTATCTCTCTCCCTCCCTCCCTTCCTCCTATTTCTGGTCTTAGCTACCATATAATTAAATCCAAACTAATTATAGTATTTATACGTCAAGGAGTACCCCACAGACCTGGCCTGGCACAAGGAGAAAGGCAGCAGGCATTTAAAAATCTAAACAAGCCAAAATGATCAGTTACAAACCCCTAGTAAGAGTCACTCCCTGCCCTCCCACTCACCCCCTCCCCAGAAATAATAAGACTATACCAATATTTCCTGTTATAGAAGAAAACTAGCCCAAGATGGGGGTGACCAGCCTGTCTTCCTTCTGTTTCAGAGTTGTCCCTAAAATGGGTCAGGTTTTCAGAGATGTTCAACTTAAGGCTTAGAAGAAATAGCCAAAATCACCACCTGAAGCAAAAGTGGAACATGGTGGTTACTAAGAAACTTCGTACTCAGGCAACAAACAAGGGTTCTGGTTCCATCACTTAGTAGTTAGGGGGTCTTAGGAAACATCCTTATTGTCTATGAGCCTTGGTTTTTTAATCTGCATAGTAATATATATGCAAAAATAATTATTAAAGACTAAAGATAATGTATACAAAACAAAGTGTCTAGCATAATGTCTGGCACAAACTAGCCTCTCAGTTAACATACTTTTTTAAAATTATAAGGTGTAATTTGGGGAGCCTGGGTGGCTCAGTCGTTAAGCAGCTGCCTTCAGCTCAGGTCATGATCCCACGGTCCTGGGATTGAGCCTCGCATCGGGCTCCCTGCTAAGCGGGAAGCCTGCTTCTCCCTCTCCTACTCCCCCTACTTGTGTTCTCTCTTGTTGTGTCTCTTTCTGTCAAATAAATAAAATAAATAAAAATCTTTAAAAAAAATAAAAATATAAGGTGTAATTCTAAAAGTTCTTGAGATGACAGATGAAAGAATGTAAATCATGGTAATTAAAGCACATTAATGTTTAAAAGTGAATGAGGGCACCTGGGTGGCTCAGTCGGTAGAACGTTTGCCTTCCGCTCAGGTCATGATCCCAGAGTCCTGGGATCAAGTCCCGCGTCGGGCTCCCTGCTCAGTGGGAAGCCTGCTTCTATCTCTCCCTCTGCTTGTACTCTGTCTCGCTAATAAATAAATAAAACCTTTTTTAAAAAAAGTGAATGAAATTCAGTGATAATCCTTTATTACAGCTGAAAAATATAGAATGACCCATGTTCTCCTGTCTACAATGTACCCGTAAAATCCTCCAAAAAAAGAGAATTTACAAAAGCTCAGTGGAAAAAATAATGACCTGAAAACAAGTAAGATCTATAAATGAAAAAAAAAAGTAGATAAATTAGGCAATGAGTATGTAATGTACATAGGGAAGAAACTCTGGAATTAGATCATACTTAATTGCGCTTGGAGACGATAAATAAACTTGTTAATTCAGAGTCTAAGTTATTGAATATTCAGATATATGCTTTTAATATTCATTTTTCCAACTTTATAAGTAACTAAGATCTTTATAATAATTCTTTGATGTTCAACTCAGCTATATTTTTAATCCATAAGTATTTTAAAGACAAATGTATATACCCAACACTGGGCTAAGTCTTGAGGACCCAATGATGAGAAAGGTAGGCAAGTTCCCTATCCACATTAAGCCTAAATTCCAACCAATAACTTAAGAATGTTTCTCAGCTTATCTCCTATTTTCCTAGCTTGTTAATTTTTGTGTCATCACAACAAATATGGTACTTCTATTACTTGAAATATATAGTAGCCACAAAGAATTCTCATCCTTGCTCAGCAATTAAATATAAAATATCAATACATAGTTGCTTATACCAAATAGAGCTGACAATATGATTAATTTTTAAAAGAGTCAGAAGTATTAGTACATGACAGCTGGCAGAGTGTTTAGGAACATTTCATTTTAATAGTCGTAGAGGATTTTTTTAAAGACAGATTTGTTGAAAACCTTTATGGATACATTCTGTAATGAAAATCTTTCATGTAAACATGCACAATATATTACCAACTCATAATATGATTATTGCCTTGAACTGACATTGGCATCCTCTAGGGCCATAAGGAAATCATATAATATTCTGAACTATTTCTCTTTGAATTGGGTATATATTGAAATTCAGTGAAATAAGAATGGTTAGGTGTCTTGCATTTTGCATAATGAAAATTTCTACTCTTGAGTCTGTGGTTTGATGGGCTGATGAAACACTTTGTGACAGTTTTGCTTCTTAACTTTGCCTCATGACTAAAGAAAAATGACCCTCCATCTGGTTCACTGAGACAAGCAAAATTTCAACTCTTGTTATATCTAGCAATAGCTGTACACATTATATGGGATTTAGAATTAAATATTCCTTGAGTTACTACTTAGGTCTGAATATTCTACCTCTGTTTTAACTGTACTTTAATATTCTTTACTTAATGTAAATCACTGTCATGGTATGTTATTCCACACAGTTTAATTAAAATCAATTCAAAGTAGGATATTTAAGTTAAAAAAAACTAAAATACATTCAAGCCAAATGTAAAAAGTTTTACAATCACAAACTTTACAAACAATACTCAAGGACTTGAAGTTTATTATTAGCCAGGCAGATCAATACTTTAATACATGCTTTTTATTTCAAATAGGTGCAACTAAAATATATTTTTCATTTATAAGAAAGTAAACACTAACCAAAATTATATAATGATCTCTCAATTATCAAATAGTGCCAACTGGAATCTAATTTTTAAACAGTAAATTTTCATTTTGCTCTGTGACTTTCCTACAAACAAAATATATGAATTGGAAGGGCAGTCCAAAGAAATGTATAGAAATCAGAAGGGAGATATATTGATTTTCAACTGAAATGTAAACTATTTAAAAAATTGTTTTGTAGCTCATTATTTTCCTCTTTTGCTCACATGTCTTTCTGTGCCACTTATTTAGCAGAAACCCAAATCTTAATGAATTCATCCATCTGTTTTCTCAATGAATGCAACTGCACATCTAAATACTACTCAACCAGTAAAAGGGTAACTAAAGTTATTTAACCAGGGTCCTGACAATCTTACTATAATTTTCAAATGAATTGACTTCCTTTCCTTGTAAAATGGGGCTATATTTGGAACCCACCAATAATAAGTTGAATGGTAGCTCTCAACAAGATATGCTACCACCATCCACTATCTACATATATAAGTATTCAAATCCAGTATGCATGTTAATAGTTTTGGAATTATTAACTTGTACCTTCGTGGGCAATAATCTTATTAACCAGAGCACCATGCTTATGTTCCAGCTCTTTTACCTGTAGTCTTATAGTCTCTACTCAATTCCGAAGTTACTTAGATCAGCACATTTTTCCACTACCCCCTCAGTAAGGTTATTTCATAGATTTATAATGTAATTAGTCCTTTTGTTACAGCCTCTGTGATGGTTATTTTTGTGTGTCAACCTGTCTGGACCACACGATGTCTAGACAATTGGACAGACATTATTCTGAATGACTGTGAGAGCCTTTCTGGATGAAATTAACATTTGAATTGATCAACTGAGTAAAGCAGATTACCCTTCCTAGTGTGAGTGGGCCTCATCCAATCAACTGAAGACATGACAAGAACAAAAAGACAGTAAGATAGAATTCCTCCTGCTTGAATCCCTGAGCTAAAATATTGGTGTCTTCCAGCCTTGTGACTCAGACTGAAGCATTGGCACTTCTTGGATCTCAAACCTGCTGGAACTACACATCAGCTCTCCTGGGTCTGTCTCCAAGTCTCCAGCTTGCTAACTGCAGATCTTGGGACTTCTCAGCCTCTATAATCACATGAGCCAATCCCTTATAATAAATCTCTTTATATTATAGATATATTGCTATATGATTATTTGCTTACCTTAAGATTTGTTCTTTGTGCTATAAAAGTCTATGGGCTTTGACAAATGAATAGTGTCATGTAAGTCATGTATTCACAATTACAGCCTTGTACAGACTATTTAAAGCATTCTTTTAAAGAAGTCCTCTGTGCTTTACCTATTCAACCTTCTTTCCTCTTAAACTCCTGGCAACTACTGATCTATTTATCATCTCTATAGCTTGGCCACTTCCAGAATGGCATATAGGTATGTAACCTTTGCAGATTGACTTCTTTCACTTAGCAATGTGCCTTTAAGATTCATCCATGTTTTTGCACAGCTTGATAGCTCATTTCTTTATATTGCTGAATAGTACCACATTGTTTGACTATACAACATTTATTTATCTGCTCACTTATTGAAGACATCTTGGTTGTTTTCATGTTTTGGTGATTATGAATACAGGTTCTATAAACCTTTATGTGCAAGTTGTTTGTGTGGAAATAAGTGTTCAAGTTGGTTGACTAAATAACTACCAGAGCAACTGCTGGATTGTATGGTAAGATTACTTTTAGCTTTTAAAGAAACTGCCAAACTGTCTTCCAAAGTGGCTGTAATAGTTTGTATTACCAACAGCAATGAATGAGAGTTTTCATTAAGTTTTGGGAAAAGAATATTCCTGTAGTTTAAACCATTGAAATATTTTTTCATGAAAATAAGAAATATAAATGTTATTATAGACCTCAACCTTAAAAACAGAGCACTGCCCTAAGATTAAAAGTAAGATTACATTCAATGCAACATGCAGAGTCATATCAGCTTATTGGAATACATATATGCCTAAGTAATGACTTTTTACTTAAAGGGTCATAGCAGAAAGCAGGATTGGTTTGGAAAATAATGTCTTCTAGAGTTAGGGCATAATTTTCCCTTTGCGTAGATTCATTTTCTTTCAAACATCCAAATCTGCCTCTGTTTAGTTGTTACCTCATTTGACACTGTTTCCTCTTTCAATGGGTTTCCATTTCTGATGCTGTAATACTTCCTTTTTATAACAGATCAAGGAGGAAGAAATGCCCAGCCTGTAATATATTTTCAAATCAGTTTTCTATTTCTGGACAAAATGAAACAGTCACCATTTAATCTGGGCGTCAATATCTCAAGCAAGTCTTTACTGTCAAGATTTAAACATGATCCATTATTAATATTAATGTGACAGAGACTACTAAAATTCATTAAATATGCATTTTTAATATTTAACATAGTATTGACATACAGATATTTAGAAATCCATATACATATATGCTGATAATAGCCAGAAAATATAGCCAGTACACCATCCATATTTCCTCCATGTAAAAATTGGACATTCTCATGATTATACATGATGTTTCTGACTTCAGTACTAATTTGAACTCCTGAAAATAGGTCATCTAACTGAATTATTGCTCATTAAGAAAGCTAATTCTTTGTTATTTTTACAGTGTTGAAGTTTGAACCTAAGCAATGATAATGAGATAATTTGAAGGAGCAATATATTGCATATAATTTTCTAAGAAAAAAATTAGCAAATTTCTTTCAAACAGCAATACCAATTTATGATTTTGCTTCCATTGAAGTATGATTAAAAATATAGATCTTCAACTTATGATGGAGTTACACCCCAATAAACTCATCATAAGCTGAAAATATTATAGACCAAAAATGCATTTATGACACCTAACCTACTGAACATCATAGCTTAACCTAGTCTATCTTAAATATGCACAGAACTCTTACATTAGCCTACAGTTGGGCAAAACCCTCTAACACAAAGCCTATTTTATAATAAAACATTGAATATGTCATATGTATTTTGTTGAATACTTACTGAAAGTGAAAAACAGAATGGCTTTAAGTATATAGATTATTTACCCTCATGATGGCCTGGCTGACTGGAAGCTACAGTTCACTGCCACTGCTCAGCATCAGGAGACACTTTTGGACCACATATTGCTAGACCAGGAAAATATCAAAATCCAAAGTACAATTTCTACTGAATGCATATCACTTTCACACCATGGAAAGCCAAAAAGCATAAGTCGAACCATCATAAGTCAGAGACCCTCTGTAACTCATTCTACTCTACTGACTTGTTTGATTAATAAATATTAGAAAGCATCCAGGGGTGCCTGGGTGGCTGTTGGTTGGGCAACCAACTCTTGTTTTTGGCTCAGGTCATGATCTCAGGTTGTGGGATTGAGTCATGCGACAGACTCACAGAGCCTGCTTGAGATTCTTCCTCCCTCTTCCTCTGCCCCTCCCCCCACTTGCGTGCATGCACGCACGTGTGTGCTCTCTCTCTCTCTCCCTCTCTCCCCTTCTCTCTAAAATAAATAAATAAATCTTTAGATATAAATAAATAAATATTGGAAAGCATCCAAAGCATTGGGTGCTACAGAAAATGTATGACATAAGATACAGAAAAAAAAATTTGCTCATTTTGTTTAATGACACTCAAATAGTATGGACTATTATTCACAATAAAAAAATAAGGGAAGAAGAAATAAAAGTTTAATTATGTTACATGAACTATAAATTATTACTTTACTATGCATATTTTAACATATATTATAAAAACTTATAACATCCCACACATTATTATAAGTACTATTATATATAGTGCCTGGAACATACATTATTTCATATAATTAAAATTTTCTCTTCATAGCAATCCTTTGCAATGGATGCTGTGGTACACTGCCTAGATCCCTTGATATGTAGAAGGGAAAGTTTGCTTTATCAAGTCTGTCTTCATATGAGAAACAAGAAATAGTAATGAAAATATGACTTTTAAAATTTATAATTGTTTTTCAAGTTTGAGGCATGATGTTCAAAAGGCTCTTCATTTGTATGGCAAATATTTATTGAGCACCTACTACATACTGGCACTCTTTTATGGACCAACAAGTAAAAATCTTTGCTTTCTAGCAGCTTTACATTCTAGTCATGTAGGCTTTGTGAAGTAAAAATGTGACAAATGTTAGGTTCCCTTATTATTAATACACAATATTAATTATTAATTATTTAATTATTAATACAAATATTTCTTCTTCCTTTTGTCAAAAGGAAGTGGCTATCTTCCCTCAAGCTTGTAATATGTAAGTTTTCAAAAGCGGATATATATTTAGGGTGCCTGGGTGGCTCAGTTGGTTAAGCGACTGCCTTCAGCTCAGGTCATGATCCTGGAGTCCCGGGATTGAGTCCCGCGTCGGGCTCCCTGCTCAGCAGGGAGTCTGCTTCTCCCTCTGACCCTCCCCCCTCTCATGTGCTCTCTCTCTCTCTCTCTCTCTCATTCTCACTCTCTCAAAATAAATAATAAATAAATCTTAAAAAAAAAAGCGGATATATATTTAGCTTAATTTACATGAAAAAAGCAAATTATGAGTAAAATTTTAAGTTATTACCAGAGACTAAAGCTAGAATAGTCTGGAAAGTTCTCAAGGAAGAAGCTATGAAGTTGAGCTAATATTTCATTTAAAAGTAAGTTAATAAAATATAAATATTTGAAAGAAGAAAAGATTGGGAAAAGAAAACATGCCTTTCAAATTTACAAGGTTTCACCCATTTATATGAAAGTATCTCAAGTTGTAAGTAGAAATTGTTAAGCCCTTATTTACTTTTTATTATTAGACAGATCAGTTAGCAATTTGACTACATGAACCAACATTAGGGGCAAAGTACTAGCAGTTTATGAAATGGCTTTATATGAGTTAGAAAAAAGTGCTATCGTTGGGTAGATAAATCACAGAAGAGCACCCCTTTTCTCAAATTGATCCAATATCAAATCAAGGTTCATGGAGAGATTTAAACCCCTATGTGCTCCTTCTTCAGGGACCCTTGTTCAGGGAAGCACCTGACAAAAACCTGTGTCGCAGCCCTGATTGCTGTAATTGGCAGAGAAGAAAGCAGACAGCTCAAAAGAGCATCATCTGAAACATACCAATTTAAAGTTATCAACAGTGAAACAGACAAGCGCTGGTAAAAATCCAATCATTCAACAAAGATGAAATAATTTCATAGTTTTTTAGATAAAGAATGTGGTGGCAGGGTGTTTCTGGATGAAGAAATAAATACAAGTTGTCCACCATGCTTACAGCCCAAGTGTTCTTCCATAGAATAAGTGACAGATGTCAGAACCCTTTATGATTAACACATATACGCCGTTCTGGTCCCCACCAAAAACCTCCAAATGTTCAGTTATTCTTTGGCTCCCGACCACAGAGAGCACCTTGTGTTAGCATAACTTTTTCCTTAACATTATAAAAAAAATGCTTTCAGAGGATAATGTGATATATGTGTAAGTAAGTCTAAGAAAAAAATGTTGAAAGAAAGTAGGATGCACTTAGTACTCTATAAATTGTTTAGAATTCATGTTTTTCTCACAGCCTAGTATTGATACATCATGCATGCTGCATCTTATAAATAATGATGCCCAGAAGCTAGAGCTGGGCATGAATACTTAGCTTACAATGGAAAGTCTATCTGTCTGTTTGTTTTTATGTCTGTATGTATATGTATATGTTTGAGAGTGGATTGCTTCTAATATCTAAAAGCAAAATGAAATGGTGGCTGGAGCGGAAGACTGAGAGACATACTTACTTTTCTTTTCTTTTTTTTATTTTTAACTCTGAATTGTACCTGCCTTGATTCCTCTTTGAAATGAGAATAGAAATCTACAAATTCTGCCATCTCTCTCTGTTGCAGTTTGGCTTCCCTAGAAGCAGATGCTGAGTGGAGTTTGAAGCCATATTTATCTGCTCTGGCAAAGATTCCATATGTGGCATAGCCATTGAAGTTGTGGCTATTACTTAGTTGAGCTTGTGGTAGTCTATGCTTACTTTCTAGTTCTATTCTGTTTCTGCAGGGGGACAGTCTGGTGAATTAAACACGGATATGATGGGGACAATCATCATTCAATTCTTTAGCTCCTCAAAAGTAGCCTCCTACTACTCCCACCTACTACTCCCAACTCCCACTCTCTACTGCCCGCCCCCACCCCCAATCAACCCAGGGCACAGTATTATGTTTGATTTATTATATGTGCTTGGGTAGCAGGAGAATTTTAGAGGCTTCCACTTGGGCTCCCTCATTATAACAACAGGCTCAGGACCGAGTGAGGAAGTTGCACTATCTACTGCAAAGTATGTATCCCAACTATACCTTTGGGCAGAGAGAGGATGACGATTAGATAGGAGATTATACATTTGGAGACTGAAGTGGTTACAACCTGGTATGTGAATAAACCTATTGGATCCACTGTAAGCCAGAACTTTCTGAAGTTCATTCATCACTTCTATCTTGTGTGCACTCACCCTAACAGGAAAAATGTTGCTTCAGCTCTCCAAATATCAAATATTAATTCAGACTTTATTTTAAACAATCCTTAAAATGTTGAAGTATTCCCTTCCCCTCAGGGAACTGGTAGCTGATAAAACACCATAGGTTTCTTTGAGGAACACTGGGAAAGACATCACTGGGTACAGTTGCCATGGTACTGCAGGGTCCTTTTCCCCAGGGACACGACATTTTCAGTCAATGAAAGCTGACCCAGGTTTGGATACTGGGCTAGGGATTTTTTTTTTTTTTTTAAGATTTTATTTATTTGAGAGAGAGAGAGAGAATGAGAGATAGAGAGCACAAGAGGGAAGAGGGTCAGAGGGAGAAGCAGACTCCCTGCTGAGCAGGGAGTCCGATGTGGGACTCGATCCCGGGACTCCAGGATCATGACCTGAGCCGAAGGCAGTCGCTGAACCAACTGAGCCACCCAGGCGCCCAGGATTTTGATTTTTTTATTTGGGAGGCAACCCTCAGCCTCCCAGCAACCTATCCTTGATTTCTTCTGCTAATACAAGCTAAGACGGACCCTAACAGCTGCCCATCTACTCTGCTGTAGGGAAGTTATGTTCCCTTAACCATCTTTGTAACTTTTTGAATATCAGCCCTTCAGCTGCCACTTTGACCCCGATGTTCATTACAATACTTATGAATCCCAGCTTTTGGTAATTAAGTCCCAACCTTTCATTTCTGTTGTTTCAGAGGCCTGTCCTCTCCATTCTGTCAATTATCCAAGTTTGGGTAATAGCCCGTTCTGCCACCAGCCCCTATCTAAGGAAGAGAGCCACCACTGCCTAATTGTAGTGATGTTTGTGCCTCTTTCATCAACAAATTTTTTACACAATCTTGGTAAATTCTATGTTCTCTGGGTCTTCTCATGAAATATAATCATCTGGAAGGTCTTTTCGCCATGTGTCTACCCCAACACATCCACTTCCCCAAGGCCTTACACTCCTCCTTCCACTTTCTTTCATGCCGAGCCCTTCTTCCACTTTCCTCCATGACATTGCAACTTTCTAAGTGTTGGCCTTTGCTTACTGCATGCTCTAGGAACTGTGCTAGTAGCAAATTTACATGATCTAGGGTTCTTGCCAGAGTGTTACATTATGTATGTCAGGAGAATGCTTTCAAGTCAATAAACTATTTTCTATCCAAATTTATCTTTCAGCCACTTTGCTCTAGCAACCTCAAATCCAGTCCTACATGTATTCCTCCAGCTTCTGCTGGTATATGCTGGCTGGTTCTCACAGATACTTTGAGATATAGAATCCCCTCATCAGAATCATCACCTCCCCAGCTGGGTGATGCTGCCACTTATCCTTAGCGATAGGACACAGTCAGGAGGAGATATAGGGTGTATCTTGAAGAGGGCATATGTTCCCTTGGGAGGGAAGAGGTCTCTACATTGTTTTCCTAGAGGGAGAGTGGAGGAAGTCATGCAATCAGGTTTTGAGGTCTTCAATTAGGACAATTATCCAAACTGAAAGCATCAATCAAACCATTATTCACTTACCACAACAGTGCAAGCAAGAGGCAGAAAGAGGTGCCAGCTCCCCAGTGTTCCCTTTTCTCCCTACAGACTAGCACTAGATGAAGTGAGGTAGAGCAGACTGGGGCAATCATCTTACTGTGAAGGAGTCCTGAGCAAAGGGATCCTGCCTTTTTATAGACCCATGGACTGGCTAAGAATGGAAAGATACTCAGTCAAAATGAGAAAAGTATTTCATCCAAGGCCCCCAATAAGGAAGTCTCAGTAAGGGCATCTCTACTAGGAATACAGCTATGCATACGAACATGTCTAGCCCAGAAGTGCATGAGTTCACAGTTGTAACTCCCTCCAGAAAATTGCAGTGCACTGGTTGTTCACCAGATCTGATGTGGGGAGAGCAGCTTCTTCCCATGAGACCCATGAAGAAAAGTCTTATAATTGCCTAGGGTTAAGCCTAACAAAAAAAAAAAAAAAAGAAAGAAAAAGAAAAGAAAAAGAAAAAAAAAACACATTCATAGGATTTTGGCCTAGAGTTGAACTCCTCAACTTTATCTCTTGATTCTTGAGGACTTGAGAGAGTAGTGTAGGCTACCCCATCATGGACTCAAATGATTCGAACATTGAAGGGTGATGATCATAACAGGTTAATCTACCTGAGGTAACAGCAGACTAAAGCCACAGTCAAAATCACCCAAGCAGATGATTAAGACTGCCGGGAGTAGTGAACATAACCATGAGCCCCGACCATTTCCAAACCAGAAAAAGATGCCCCATCGCTCATTAGGGTCTACTCTAGAGATCCAGAAAGGCTTTCATCTAAGCCTCATAACCTACTGTTTTACTTTGCCAGTTTCCTTGATTCAGGTGCAGCACAAGATATTGGTGGTTGAACACTCCTCCCTAGCTGGCTAGCAATTGTCCAGCACTACTGAGGCCAAGGCGCATAAGCTCCTCCAAAGCTGAGGTAGTATCACTAATAACCTCAGCCAGGGTCAAGGCTTTACATAACTTTTCTAGTTGGATGACCTAGACAGTGAGAGAATAACTACATCTATGCATAGCAGGAACACCACTGTACACAAAATAACCCCAACAATGGATCCCATGCCCCCTCCTCCAGATGTTTTAGTTGCCACATCTTTGACAGAAGTGAGTTGACATTTAGGGAAGCATTTTGTTCTGCAGTGCCAGTTCAAATACAGCAACACATCAAGTCCAGATAATAAGGTTGCAGTATCCGAGGTACATGGTTAGAAAAATGTCCATTTGCAGTATTCAGGAGCATAGCAATCAGATGTTTATCTGTAGGATGAGGCAGTGGGTAACATATCTGACAGCTCATCAAATTCATGGTGGTGGCAACAGCCCATATGGTACACCAAGGAATTCGGTGATGTGGGAGTCACACAGGCTACCCTGTGGGGGAAAGAGAGTAGAAGTTAGATACCTAACCCTCCTTCCCCCATATCTGAGCCCCCAGATCAAAGATGTTCATATCTTATCAGTTGGGAAAATTATCCCCATTGACTGAAACTTGGGTAGTTTTTTTCCTATGTGGACAAGGATAACATTTTTGATCCAACCCCTACAGTGGTAAACATAAACCTTCTGGCTTGGATCTTCTTGTGGTTCAGTGTAATTTTAATTTTATATATTTATATCCATTCTGTGAGGCTACTCAGGGCCAAGTGGCAAGGTCATCTTAAGGAAAATGTTGAACTAGAGACCTTAAATTGATGGTCATTATCTTTAAGATCCTTGTAGGCAAAAACCCACACTCTGCCCCCAGGGGATAAATAGAAAAGGAAATTACTATTTCCCACCCTTGCTCTTTAATAGCCATCCTGATCTTCCATTAATTTGAGTCTTCAGGAAAGAGTCAGATGGGTGGAAGAACCTGTGGAATCCAAAGTATCCATAATCCTAAAGAAAGGGGCTTGGTCAAACCCAGAGAAAGAGTAAATGCAGTTAGGATCCAGTAGAACCTTCTGCATGGGATGAGAGGCCCACAGTGATCTATCTGCCAAGAACACCCAGGCCTGTTGTTTCAAGAGAGCTGCCCCTGGGCAGTAATTTTAGCCTTACTTAGGGTCTGGCTGGCAGACCAGCTTTTCCATACTATTTCATCATCTTCTGATGAATAGTTCATGCATCTAGGTCCTGTCTAGGATGGTGACTGAATTTCCATTTCTCATGGGCTCAGGAAGCAACTAGTTGCACATCTACTGGTTCTGGGGCAGAAAACAATTCAATCTTGATATTTAGCTCACAAGATGGGTCTGCTCGTTGACTGTGTTTCCCTTCATCAGTATAGTGGTCTTTTGGATGATATGAATAACAAAAAGCTTATTAGGAACAAAACACATTTTGATCCAAATGTCTTATCCCCAAAGAGGAGCTTATTTTATATGCCAGTCCAGGACTTGCCAGTGACCTACCCCAACAGCCAAAGACATTAATCACAGCCTATGAGTGAGTGAAAATACAGCACAACTCATTTGCCAAGGTGGCCTGGGTAGCCATCCATACTGCATGAAGCTCTGCCAATTGTTCTGAGCATTGTTCACCACGCTGCATACTGGACAAGTCTCTGTCAAGTTGGTTGGCAACTGCATCCCATTCCATCCTAGTAGAAGTTAACCAGGAGGAGCAATTAGTGAACAAGGCCTATGTATGGTCCTGAAGGTCTCCAATGGACCAGTAGAGGCAGAGCCCCATGAGCTATATAGCTAGGGACAGAGGAATATTCCCAAGATCTTTCCATGGTCTCCAAGAGCCTTTCATGGTTGCAAGATCCCAGCTGGGCCAGGCTTTGCCCACTTCTGTGTGTACCATTTCCTGAGAATCCAAAGCCACAGTTTGGCAATTTAAGGCCCCTACTCAGTCCCATGGCATGATTGGGATTTCTGGTTGTATGACTACTTCATGGCCATGAGTCATATGCTCAGTACCCACCAAGGGGTAATAGCAAGCCAATGATATTTTCTCAAAAGATGTGTATAGTTTTTAGCTGATTCTAAGAGCATTCACGTCCAAAATCTCAATAGCATCGCTGGCCCCTAGTGATATTTCTCTGCTATAACTCCAATTGGCAAACTGAGAGGTTGCTAAGACCCATAACTCAAATGGTAAATGTGGATCAGTGGGAATCAGGGAAAGGGCAGCCTAGGTGGCCCACTGAAGGGCTTCCAGGGCATACTGTTGGTCAGGTGTCCACACAAAGGTAGTAGGCTTTCTGGTAATCTGGTAGATAGCTGCCATCAAGATCTACATGCAGGGTTTATGAGAGTGTCAGTGGCTAAATAGACATAAAATTGTTGGGCTTCTTTTTTATTTGTCAATGCAGAGAGAAAAGCTTAGTAGTCATCTCCTCTGGGATGAGAAGTCATGCCAGGAACTAGATTACTTCCAGGAGCTTCACTTGGGTACTAGGACCTGTGTTAATGCCCCAGGTCTGCGGCTACATGTGGATTAATAGGGCTTTCAGTCCTTGTAGGGCAGCACTTTTGTCTGGGCCCAGCAGGAAGATGTCATCAATAAATCTAGTACTGCCTCTGGAAGAGGAACGTTTTCTAGATCACAGTCTACCCATTGATGGCAGATGGCCAAAAAATTTATGTAGATTGTGGAAGGACATTAAAGTTATATTGCAAGGTCATGTAAGGTTAAATTGATCAAGGTTGTAATAGAGAGGAATGCTGAAAAAAGGCATTTATGATATCAGTTGCCACATGTCAACTTCCCTTAGCTTGGGCAATAGTCACTTTGTCTGGTACTGCACATAGCAAGGGTGATACTATGGCACTGAGTTACCAATAGTCAAAGATGAGTTTCAAGTACTGTAGGTCTTATGTACAAGATAGATGGGACTATTGAATGGGGAAATAGTCTTACAGTGGACTTTGGCTTCCTTAAACTCAGCAATGAGGACAGGGTTTTTTGTTTGTTTGTTTGTTTTTTGTCCCAAAGGCAACTGATACTGTTTCTGAGAAACACTGGCACTAGGTGACAGTAGTCACGCAGGGTCACAGTTTTCCATAACTTTCCAAAGTTATCTTAATCATTCTATTAGGATTATTAGCAGCTATTCCCATCAGGGTATGGGGGCTGAGATGAGCAGGAGTGCACATAGACAATACAGCTATGCCAATAATACATTTAGTAGTGGAATCCATAACAATGGAGGTTTATAGGGACACAAACCTATCCCTAGCCAGGCCTATGCAAGGTTCCAGTGATAGTGGTCTCAGACACAGAACCAGAAAGTATTATTTGTTCTTTCCTTATCCTTTCGTCAAGGATTTCAGAGACCACAGCCACCTATGCACCATATCCAAAAGGCTCAAGAAGTACAATTGTCCCCTACCTTCTCATTAAACCCTATAGGACCTCTAATCACTCCTGGAGAGAGAGGACCTTAACCTAACCCTTAGTCTTTGAAAGCTGAGAAGTCCAGGTAAGGCTTGATGGTGCTCTCCAATCCATCTCTAGATTCACTGGAAGGGGTTTCCTTAGGAGAAGACAGCATCTGTGCCAGTCACAGCTTCATCACCATGCAGTACTGAGCCAGACACCTGTTAGGCACCTCTGTGGCTGGGAATCCAGCCACAAGTTTTGTGGTGGGGGGCCCATCAATCTCCTTTAAGACCCCCTTCTCAAGAAACCAAACCCAAATATATTTTGGAGGAGACCCTTGCCTGAGTCATCCAGTAAATGGTGTCTGTATACTCCTCTTATGCTACTTTTTTTTTTCCTACTGGCCAATCTTTACTATCTTGGTCTGGCCAGTTTTTCTATGCTGGGGAATTTGTCAGTCAAGACTCGAATTGTGTCATGGATTGATTGACACGACCTCATGAGGAGGTTTAACTAGGCCAGCTAACCAGCAGAAGCAGCATGGACAAACGTAGACATCAGAATCTAATAAAGTCTCATCATCAACTGTTTCCAATAACTCACTGTAGACCCTAGAGACCATCAGCCATGATAGCCTCTGTGAGGACAACCCAAACATGTTTTTCGGTGGCAGTGAACTTGGCACAAGTGAGCCAAACTTTTTGATCTCAAAATAATGCCAAGTGAGGAAAGAGAGGTCTTGTTTTGCTCTTCCTTTCTCCCCACTCCCTCTTCGTCCTTAGGCAAAGTGGTCTCTTTCAGGGCCCTCTGAAGGGGCATCTATAGTAACACACCCTACAAGGTGTCCCTTTCCTTCACTGAGTTTAACAAATGACCTCGTTCATGGTAAAGGCAAACTAACCAGGTCTCTAAGGTTTCTTTGGGTTCCTAGGCAAGGTAATTCCAAAGGGTTCTACATGGTTTTTCAGAGGATGCACAAGTCTCCATAACTTGCTGTGTCATGGGACATCCATTGACATCAAGGATCTGCACAGAGATAACAATAGTCATTAGACACAACTCAGCACAGGGGTCACCTGACACTTTTTGGTCCCATTGTAGGAAGGCCATGAGCAGTCACTAGGGAAATGTTTCCCTAGCTTTATCTGAGACCCTTGGTTGGATTTCTAATTTGACGCACTGAGTGGGCTCAGCTAGGGAGTCATATGCTAAAGAGAAGGACCAGTGATTTTCCTTAGAAATAAAAAATTTCTGCAAACAGTCTTCTAGCACTCCCCAAGAAAGGCCCACTGGCATGGCTGACAAAGTGCCCAGCCAGACCCTAAGGCTTTTCCCTCTTGCTCTTCCAGGATGACATTTTGTGCGATTGAACAATACCTTGCTCTCTGTGACAATTTTGTCATGGTTTAGTGGTGGTCAGTTAGGACACTGAGCCAAACTGAAAGTAACAACCAAGCCTTTATTCATTTACTGCAACAGTGCACACAAGAGGCAAAAAAAGACATGTTGGCTCCCCATTGTTGAATTTTTCCCTACAAAATGGCATTGGGAGGGTGTAAGGTGAATGCAGTGTAGACAAGGGGAAATCATCTCATCATCAAGGAACTCCTAATGAAAGACTGCTTACTACTTCTTTGGGGACCTATGGACCAGGGGTAGGGAAGGAGGAAGGGTTAGTGAAGAGGTATTCAGTCAAAGTGGAAATAAGTGCCTCAGCCAAGGCCGCCTAATAAGCAGGTCTTGGTGGAGGCCCCTTAGCTCAAATAAAGACATACATATGAACATGGTTGGCCCAGAGTGCTTGAGTCCTTGACTACAACTCCTGCCAGAAAACTGCAATGTACTGGCCATGTACCAAGTGTGAAATGGGGTGGGCAGCTTTCCCCCATGAGCCCTGCCAGGCAAAGCTTTATAATTGCTTTGGATCAGGCCTGACAAAATCACATATAGAATTTTCTCATCTACAAGATTCAGATTTAATATCCAGTATACAGGGCAGTAATAATGTAGTAAAAGTTCAAGATAAAACACGATGTCAGTTCCTTTTCCAGTGCTAGAACTGGACTCCTCAGGGCATGCTGACTCATAAGCAGGAAGGTAGACTTTGTGTGAAGGCTAAGAAGATTCAGACAATATTAGGTATGAAAATATTTGAAAACATCCTCACAAAAATCCCATACCATGTATCAGGGTCCTAAATTTTCCCAAGCAGGTAACTCATCTCAGTACAAGAAACCTGCCTTGGTTAGGTATTTGACTCTTTTAGTTGCATACATTCTCTTAAGTCCTAGCCTTGATTCTTGGCTTTGTCCACTCCATTGCTAAAGATGAAAACTTCATTGTATATAACCAAAAAGACCTGGTTGTCGATAGCATGTTAATAAGCTTTTATTATCTTCTGTAATACATCAATAACACAAACACAATAGCCATTGATACCATTATCCTTATAGCTATGGTTTCCTATGTACCTTAGGAATCAGACATACCTGGGTTCATAATTCAGCAGAGCCTTGTGAAAACTATGTGACTTTGAGCAAGTCATTCAACCTCCTTACGATTCCATTTTGTCATCTACAAAATATAGATATGATAGCCACCATAAAAAATAGCAATGGTGTAATAAAAGTTCATAAACACATTTCTTTTCCTACTTTCCTTCATTTATTTGCGTTTCTCAAACATCCTTTTTGCTATTTATTCAAATAGGTTTTCTGCCTCTTTCTGTCTTCTCTTCTGGGACCTCTATAATGTGAATTTTTTCTTCTGGTGTTGTCCAAAGAGCTCTCTTAGCCTATCCTGATTTTTTAACTTTCTTGTTTCTTTTTGCTGTTCAGCTTGGGTGCTTTCCATTACTCTTTCAGGCCACTGATCCATTCTTCTGCATCTGCTAATATACTATTGATCCCCTCTGGTGTATTTTTCATCTCAGTTACTGTTTTCTTTAACTCTGACTGGTTCTTTTTTATATTTTCTATCTCTTTGCTGAAGTTCTTGCTGAGTTCACCCACTCTTTTCTCCAGCCCAGTGAGGATCTTTATGATCATTACTTTAAACTCTTTATCAGGCATATTGTCAATCATCCTTTTTGTTTGTATGCTTGTTTTTGGTGATGAATTGTTTGTTTTCAATTATTTTATTGCCACTTAATTAAGATTATCCCATAAAAGTACTTTATAAACTCTAAGCTTTATAAAAATACAGGGCTATTTTTGTTTGGTTTTATGCAGAAGCTATATGATAAAATAGAGCACAGAATTTCTGGCTTCACACCCCAGTTGTGAAACATACTAACTGTGAGGTCAAGGCATGTTGTTTAATTTATTTAGAATAGTTGTCTGTATTTCCAAATGTAAGGTAAAACTCTCTAATATGCCTGACTTACAGTACAGTGTTGAGAAATAAATAAGTTAATATAAATGCTAGTGCTCAATAATTCTAAAACACTGTACAAATAGAAAATATCATTAATATAATTCTGATAGCCCTCTAAATGAGTTCCTCAATATTCTAGCCTGTTCAACACACAGCAGCTAACGAAGTTTTGATATGAGGAATTCTTAATCTCAGGAAACAAACTGAGTGTTGCTGGAATGGTGGGGGGTGGGAGGGATGGGGTGACTGGGTGATAGACATTGGGGAGGGTATGTGCTACGGTGAGTGCTCTGAATTGTGCAAGACTGTTGAGTCACAGATCTGTACTTCTGCAACAAATAATGCAACATATGTTAAGAAAAAAGAAAAAGAAGAAGATAGCAGGAGGTGAAGAATGAGGGGGAGTAAGTCAGAGGGGGAGACGAACCATGAGAGACGATGGACTCTGAAAAACAAACTGAGGGTTCTAGAGGGGAGGAGGGTGGGGGGATGGGTTAGCCTGGTGATGGGTATTCAAGGGGGCACGTTCTGCATGGAGCACTGGGTGTTATACACAAACAATGAATCATGGAACACTACATCAAAAGCTAATGATGTAATGTATGGTGATTAACATAGCAATAAAAAATTAAGGTTGATTTAAATAATTGTTTAAAATTTTGATATTCATTAATTATAGTTTATGTTTTACCTTTTAAATTGAGTATCTATTAAATTGAATATCTTACAAGGAAAAAAAATAAAAAATAAAAGCAGAACTCAAATTATATCATTTCCTTGCTCAAAATTCATCAGTAGCACCCCTTTGCCTCTCAAATAAAGGTCATACTTCTTAGCCTGGCATTTAGAGCCCTCCTACTTTTAAAGGTTTATCATCATTATTCATAAACACAAATGATAAATGCTTCTGGCAAACCACACAACTTTAAAAAGTAATAATCTAAAGAAGTGATATATGCTTTTTGTAATAAGGGAACTAACACAATACAAAAATGTCTCAACCACATGCAATGACAAGTGTTAATGACTTTGTGAGAATTCTGTTACACTAATCTTCCTCAGGAAGTTGTGTAAGCACATATATAAATACAGAAGGGTTTCATTTCTCTGAATTGTTTACCCTTTTTATTCTAAAATAAATTTTTATATAAAATTAATTGGAACTTGCCTTTTTTACTTTCCAAAATATCTGTGAGAGTCCTGATATACAAAGATCTTGGAAATCATTAATTCGGTATTTACAATTAAGCAATTTATAGTTGATGATTTTTCTTTTTTTTAAAGATTTTATTTATTTATTTGAGAGAGAGAGTGAGAGAGAGCATGAGAAGGGAGAGGGTTAAAGGGAGAAGCAGACTCCCCGCTGAGCAGGGAGCCTGATGTGGGACTCGATCCTGGGACTCCAGGATCATGACCTGAGTCGAAGGCAGTCACTTAACCACTGAGGCACCCAGGTGCCCTATAGTTGATGATTTTTCTTGCACCCATCAGAGAACTGAGGTTTTAGGGCAAACTGCCACTCCAGAATCAGGAGAGACAGGCACATCCATAGAGACATAGCAACTGTGATCTGCTTACCTGGAACAGTAGTTGCTGGAGCCAGTAAGTGGTAAAAACATTAAAATGGTAATTTTGATGAATTCTAGTGGCTGAGTGGACTAGCTTGGGAGTGAGAAACTGTGAAATTGGGGCTTCAGTCTTAGGGGTGCTCTTAATAATTGCATGGGCTTTCTCTCTAGAAACTCACCAGGTTTTCAGGTTAAGATCTGAGAAAAATCCCCTCAGAAACTTGGATCTACATTAAAAAGAGAGGAACATCAGAGAAGGGATAAATTAAGATAAAATAAATTTTATTTTCCTATTTTTCACTGATCTAAAAGATAATTGTTTAAAGCAATAGATGTTAAAATATATCGAATGGTTATAGCAGATGGGTAAGTGAAATGAATGACAACAGGGTGCTTGGGTGGCTCAGTTGGTTAAGTGTCTGCCTTCTGCTCAGGTCACGATCCCAGGGTTCTGGGATTGAGTCCCACATCAGGCTCCCTGCTCAGCAGGGAGTCTGCTTCTCCCTCTACCCCTCCCCCCTGCTTATGATCACTCTCTCTCTCTCTTTCTGGGATAGATAAACAAAATCTAAAAAAAAAAAAAAGAAATGAATGAAAACAATATCACAAAGATGGGGGAAGGGATTTGGAACACTCTAAGTTACCTGCAATACGTAGAAGCCTGATAGTGTTATTTAAAGAGGGATTAGATTAGTTTAAAATGTATACTCTAAACTTTAAGATAACCACTAAAAAATTTAAAAGAAGTATAGATGATATGCTAAGGAAGGAGATAAAAAAGGTAATTATATAAAATGTTCAGTTAAAAACCAGAGAAGGCAGGAAAAGGGAAGGGAAAAAACAAAGAGCAAATTCAATGGATAAAAAAGTTACAAAGATAGTGCATATTAATCCAACCATATAAATAATCACTTTAAATGTTAATGGTCAAAATATGTCAATTACAAAAAAAAAGACTATTAAAATGGCAAAAAAATAAGACCCAACTATATGTTATCTACAAGAAACCCATTTTAAATATAAAAACTCAAGTTAAAAGTAAAAAGATGGAAAAAGATAAACCAGGCTAACAGTAGCCAAAAGAAACTAGAGTGGCTGTATTAATTTCAGATAAAAAAAGAAGTCAGGGGGCACCTGGGTGGTTCAGTCAGTTAAGCATCTGACTCTTGGTTTCCATTCAAGTCATGACCTCGGGGTCATGGGATCAAGCCTGGAGTCAGATTCTGCACTCTGCGTGGAGTCCACTTGTCCCTCTCCCTCTACTCCTCCTCCTGTTCACATGTATGTGCTCTCAAATAAATAAATTATAAAATCCCTTTTAAAAAAGAATTCAGAACAAGAAATATTGTCATAAATAAAGAAGTCGTTTTCCAAGAAGACATAATCTCAAACACACATGCACTGACAACAGATCATTGAAATACATGAAGCAAAAATAGATGGAACTGAAACAAGAAACAGACAAATCTAGTATTATAGTTGGAGACTTTAATACACATCCCTCTTTTAGTACCTGATGAATTAAGCAGGCAGAAAATCAATAAAAATGTAAATGACATGAACAGCACTATCACTATCAACTTGATTTCATTGACATTTATAGAATACTCCATCCAACAACAGCAGAGCATAAATTTGTCTCAAGCTCTCATGGAACATTCAACCAAGATAGATCACATTCTGGGCCATACTTTAATACACCTTAACACAATTTTAAAAAATAGGAATAGTATGAATTATGTTCTTGGACCACAATGAAATTGAACTAGAAATCAGTAACAGAGAGGTGGCTGAAGAATTCATGAATATTTTAAAATTAAACGGGAATCTTCTATATAACCAAATGGCCTCAAGTTGGCCTGGTAGAACTCGTCTCCCCAAATCTTGATTTGGGGATCGATATCTGAATACTTTCTGTCAGCTGAGGGCAACAGAGGTTATTACCCTTCCTTCAGAATGGCATTCTCCCATCTTTCAGGACCAACTGATCCATGTTCAACTGTTGTTCACAGGGAACCTTCTCCACTTTAGCCTGTTTTCAAAGTGCTGGTTTGAATATTTGCCACTACCACCAAGATCTGCACCTGTGAGGCTCAACCCAGTTCCCTGCCTAGGCTTCAAGCACTCCTGCTTGTAGGGCATAGTGTCCAGGGGTTGAGAATTAGGAAAGGCCCTTCCTACACCCATCCCTCTTGCTTGTCACCAACTACCAGTAATGGCTGGGTATAGGCCAAATGCTGCAATGCTATCTATTTCCTTTTTTTAATTTTATTATCTTATGTTAATCACCATACATTACATCATTAGTTTTTGATGTGGTGTTCCATGATTCATTGTTTGTGTATAATACCCAGTGCTCCATGCAGAACGTGCCCTCCTTAATACCCATCACCAGGCTAACCCATTCCCCCACCCCTCTCCCCTCTAGAACCTTCAGTTTGTTTTTCAGAGTCCATAGTCTCTCATGGTTCATCTCCCCCTCCGATTTCCCCCCCTTCATTCTTCCCCTCCTGCTATCTTCTTCTTCTTTTTTTTTTTTTTAACATATAATGTATTATTTGTTTCAGGGGTACAGATCTGTGATTCATCAGTCTTACACAATTCACAGCACTCACCATAGCACATACCCTGCCCAGTGTCCATCACCCAGCCACCCCATCCCTCCCAACCCCCAGCACTCCAGCAACCCTCAGTTTGTTTCTTGAGATTAAGAATTCCTCTTATCAATGAGGTCATACGATACCTGTCTTTCTCTGATTGACTTCTATTTTCAAAGCAGGCTGATTTGGCAGATGAGTTGTTTAACACTCCTTGTGGATTCCAACTTCCATGGCCACCATTCTACTGGTATCATTGTTTTCTTTACTAAAAGAATTCATCATATTACAGTCTGCTCTGGATTTTTCATGTCTCTCTCCATAATGTTTTGAGAAAATTCCACCAAATAAATATGGGGAAATTCTGTCTGTGCAATTTATTCAACAATTTCTTTATCGATATTGATTAATTTTGCTTCAGTTTTTTGTCCCCAACAGCAATGATTCTAGAAAAATCCTTGGAAACACTCTTATACATTATGTTTTTACTTTTATAAGATAGATTCCTAGGAAGGCTTTATAGAAGAATATAAATTTTTTAAAAAATATATGGTATCAGATTTTTTCTCAGCAAAGCAATAAAATGAGAAAAGTCTTTCAACAATGATAAGTGATAGAATTGCTCCACACATTCTTGCTAGCAGTTGGTTTTAGAGTATATTTTAATTCTTGCAGCTTGGTAGAATAAAGTACTATTTTATTTTTTATCTACCATTTATTTATCTAATATTGAGCTTGAGCATCTTTTCCAGTTCTTCCTAGCCAAATAGAACTACTCATTTGTTACCTGCCTATTCCTATTCTTTGCCCATTTTTTTCTATTAAAAAATAGTTTCTTTATTTTTTTAAATTTTATTTTATTATGTTATGTTAGTCACCATACATTACATCATTAGTTTCTGATGTAGTGTTCCATGATTCATTGTTTGCCAATAACACCCAGTGTTCCCTTCAATACATGCCCTCCTTAATACCCATCACAGGGCTAACCCATCCCCCTACCCCCTCCCCTCTAAAACCCTCAGTTTGTTTCTCAGAGTCCATAGTCTCTCTTGGTTTGTCTCCCCCTCCAATTTCCCCCTCTTCAAAAAAACAGTTTCTTTGAAACAGAGTTTATCTCAGGATTCTCTGGATTATTCCCTTTTTGTCTAATCTGTTTTCTCTTTCCATGGCAATATCATAGTCCTTTATTACCATAGCTGTGTAACTCATTCTATTTTTTTTTCATTTTCATAGTTGTCTTAAATTCTCTTATATTTAATATTACATATAAATCTCAAAATAAGTTATCCAGTTTTTTTCAAAACTCATATTAGGATTCAAACTGTAGTTGCATTAAATTTCTAACTTGGAGAATTGTCATTTTTTATGATGTTAAATTTTTCCATTGAGGAAAATCAAGTAATTTTCCATACAATTTTTTTGCTACAATGATTTGTTTTTGTAATTTTCTTCATTTCATATCTGATATTCCTTATTAAATACTTTATAGATTTCTGTTTGTATTATGAATGGGACTTTTCCTAACTCCTCTTTGAGTTATTTATTGCTAGAATAGACAATGGTTACTATTTGACTATTTATTTTGTATGCAATAACTTTTCCCAATTTTCTTTTTCATTTAAATATTTTTTCTAGCATATTTTAGGTTTTCTGGTTATACAATCAACTCATCAACAAAAAATAAATAACTTTGCTTCTTTTGAATTAAAGTGATATTTATTAGCATTTCACAATTTATATTTATATTTGTTTTTGGATTATGATAATCTTTATCATATTTAAGTAATTTTCTTATATTCCTGTTTATTCAGAATTTCTTTTTCAAGCGTATTTTCAGTATTTTAATGATATAAATGTATACATTTTCCTCTAGTTTGTTGAGGAAATGAATGCACTGGTATAATCCTTTGGAACAGTGATATTTCTATTTGGCAATATGTGGTGTTTTTTTTTTTTAGAAAATTTGTTTTATAACAATAAATGAGGTTTTACTATCTTTATAGGTTTTAATATTAAGGTTATGATAGCTTCATAAAATGAATTGGGAGGTTGGACATTTCCCTATGAACTAGAATAATTTAGAAATCATCTTTTATTTACAAGTGAGATAGCTTCCATTTTTAATGATATTTCCTTAATCACCATTTCAATGTTTTTCTTTTTTTTCCTTTTTTGACAGTTGGGCTATTAAGTTTTCTACTTCTCTTGAATTGATTTTATTAATTTATATTTTGCTAGGACACAATTCATTTCCTTTAGGTTTTCAAATTTTTCCATAGTTTCACATAATATTCTCTAATGGCTCTTTGTGTAACTTCTGTATTTATTGCTATTTATATTTTGAGAATATATTGAAGCATTATAGTTAATAAATATCCATATAAACCTCTCTGATCTGCTTGCAAACTGGAAAACACAGACCAATTTGTCCAAGTGTTACTATTTCATGTCTTCTGAACAAAAAATTTTAGAGAACTCAAAGAGTAATATTTGGCCTTTGTTGCTAATTATTTTTCTAGGAAAAAGTTATATTTGGAATCCTTGAATTAGAAAATTTACAACCACAGAAAACCATTAAACCATTAATGATTTAATAGGAATTTTTTGTGTGTGACTTTGCTATGACAATTACAGTGTCAAGATAACAAAACCCCTAAGCATAGAAATGGAGAAACACTGCCAGAAAAAGAGCAGATGACAAAGAAGACCAAGGCTGTAAAAGACATAGAAAATACAAGCTATTGCAAAAGCATTTTTTCATGTTTCAGAAACATAAGAAGCATCACTAGCAACATCATTATGACAAAGGACAGAAAGGTACCCTGAAAAATTAATAATAGTACTAATGAAATAAACTGTAAAATTTCACTGGTTATACAGTTACAGTATATTTACAATTGTATACAATATATTTACGACTATATACAATATAATCACAATACAGTTACTATATATACAATGTAAACAATATATTTACAACTATATACAATATAGTTACAATATATGATTTTTTGACAGATAACTGAGTAACACTTTCTCATTTTAGAATTTAACTAAGTTAATTACAAAAGAAAAGCAAAAATACCATATTTTATAAGCCATGCCCATTCATATAACATCAATATTTATGTCTACCTAAATAAGATTAATAAGGTCAAATTTCAAATGGCCATCCTAAGTCATGAAAACTATACATCTAACTGAATTTGTTTTGGGTTATTAATAACTACCATCACTGAATGTAATTAATGGGTCATTAAAAAAACTAGAAAGAGCTTGGACAAGGAAAATTGGACTATCTTTCCAAACTCAGGTTCATTTTCTGGACCAGTAACAACAGCAAACACATATAGTACTTACTATGTGCCAGATTCCTTTTTTTTTTAAAGATTTTATTTATTTATTTATTTGACAGAGAGATACACAGCAAGAGCAGGAACACAAGCAGGGGGAGTGGGAGAGGGAGAAGCAGGCTTCCTGCCAAGCAGGGAGCCCGATGTGGGACTCGATTCCAGGACCCTGGGATTATGACCTGAGCTGAAGGCAGACGCTTAACAACTGAGCCACCCAGGTGCCCTATGTGCCAGATTCTATTATATGGGATTTACATGTATAATCTTAGGCCAACCTAATGAGACAGGCCCTAAGATTATGCTGTTTTATATTTGAGGAAATTAAAATCCACAGAGAAAAATTTTTGTAGGGTCACATGGCTTATAAGCAATAGAGCAGAGGTTTAAACACATGGCTCTTTCCAGAGTCAATGTTCCAAACCACCATTATTTTTTTTAAGTTTTTAATTTTAATTCCAGTATTGTTAACATAGAGGGTTATATTCATTTCACTATATTAATATAGTGATTCAACAATTCTATACATCATTGCCCAGTGCTCATCATAAATGTACTCTGAATCCCTTCACCTGTGTCACCCATCCCCTCACCCAATTACCCTCTGATATGTTTTATTTTAAATAAGTACCCTCAGTTGAAGCTTTTTTTTTTCTTATCAAGAACATTTTTTACTTGAAGCATACTTCAGAATACATGGTTCTAAAAGATACATATAAAACATACCATCCAAGAAAAATAGAATACACATTTTCTTCAAGCACACACAGAAGAAGCCCTTGGTTAAATCACATAAAAAGAGACATAACAAATACCCCAAATTAAGAAGACTGAAATCATACCAAGTATATTTTCCAACCAGAATGGTACAAAACTAAAAATCAACAACAAAACAAAGCAGGAAAATCTACAATGTAAATATTAAATATTTAATATGTAAATATTAACACACTACTGCACAAGCAATGGGCCAAATAAGAAATCAAACGGCAAATCAAAAGATGTCTCAAAACAAAAGTAAAAGAAAACATAGGATGCAGTAAAACCAGATGTCAGGAAAATTTATGCTATAAGTACTTGTATTAAGAAAACAAGCTCAGGATGCCTGGGTGCATCCTGATGCAGTCAGTTAAGCGTCTGCCTTCAGCTCAAGTTATGATCCCTACAGTCCTGTGATCTAGTCCCACATTGGCATCGGCTCCTTGCTCAACAGGGAACCTGCTTCTCCCTCTGCCTGCCACTCCTCCTGCTGTGCTCTCTCTCTCTGACAAATAAATAAATAAAATCTTTAAAAGAAAAAAAGCTCAAATAAACAACTTAACATTATACCACAAGGAACTAGAAAAAGAAGAAACTTAGCTGAAATTTAGTAGAAGGAAATAACAAAGAAAGATCAGAAATAACTAAAATAGAGACCAGAATAAACAATAACAGAACAAGGAATTTTAAACATTTATAAAGCACATATACATCTATATGAAGGGAAAAGTAGATGTGCTTTCATCTTAAGATGCAAGCAAATTTTCTTTCTAAATTTAGCAGGAAAATATCTTCCTATGTTTGAGTGAGAAAAATACATCACTGCATTTGAAAGAAGCCTAATGAATAGCCCTCTCATTTTCTACCTGATCTCTGAACCAATTGAAATGTAAGACATAAGAGCTAGCAAATGGAGTTTAAATATCACTTTTATTACTGATAAAGCTGATACTGGAAAGTCTGACTAATATATGCTGGCAAGCAGGCTTTCTAATAACAAACTCCGAAGTTAGACAAACTTTGTCACCAAGACATGGAAACACTGGAACAAGGAAAGTCTCTCCCACCATAGCCCTGTCCCCCAGAACTGAGCCTGCCCAAGAAATAGGACAGAAAACATGCTTCCTAGTGCCAAATGAATCTTGGAGCTATGGCAAAGATTCATTGAGCAATACATCCTAGTTACTTCTCCAAAACTCACCAGGATTGCTAAGCCACTTCTCCTCTTCACAAGGAGTGGGAGAGTTGAAAAAAGATGCTAAGTGGGTTAGGCTCGTGGGGTTTCCTTCCAAGGAGGAGAAACATTCAGAAAAAGAAAGAGCTATTTCTACCTCACACCTAGAATTACTACCTTTCATTCATTTATTCATCTCCCTGTGCATCCATTAAACATTTATTACACACTACTGGTATCTAAGCCATTAAAAAGATCAGTCTTCAGATTTTACTCTAGAAAGCCGTTATGGTTCTCTCCCCCCAAACAGTATTAATACCATTTTCAAAATAGCTAAAATCTGCAGATAATTTGTTAACTTCCTAGATGCCTGCTCCTTTTCTCTCTAGAATGATTAATGGAGTGGGAAGAAAAACCCTGTGGTTGCATATTGCTAATTCTCTGGTATTCAAGTAAATATTGATGTTTCTGGCATGTTCTGGGAAGAATTCTCTGATCATAGGGATAGCAAACAGACCTTACTTACAACAAATTTGGTACAGATATCACAAGGTAATAGATACCTGTATAATACTGCTATCTAAACTTTTCTGTAGTGTTTTTCTCGGCATTTCTAACTCCACCAAAATACCGTAGTGCCATCTTCAGAAATACATAAATAATACCCTTCTAAATTCAGCATAAACTACTTAGCCTGACTTGTAAAGCACTTTATAATCTGGATCCTGTCCACCTCTCTAGAGTTTTCTCCCACTACTTCTCACCTAGTACTCACCAGTAATGATCTACTAAACTACTTTACATTTCTTAAACATACCAGGCTCTCTCTCACCAGTGGACCTGTCTACACATTACTCACTTTGTCTGGAATTCTTTTTTACCCACTGTCATCCTTCTTTCTTGAACCTAATAAATTTCATGTTTCAATTCTTCAAGAGGCAGGGTATGAACTAAAGGTGCTATTCAAAACATTTAACAAGTGTAGCTTCAGCACTGGTGAGCAATCAGAGTGAACATAGGCCACCACGCTCAACAGAATCAAGGAAGACTTACAGTGTTCAGAGATTAACCCTTACTGGCAGGGTCATGATGAAGTGTAGGAGGGAGGTCTTTGGAAGAAACCTGCATGACCACAGTGTCAGGAAAAACACTTGGGAGCACAGAGAGAGGCTATCTACCAAACTGTACAGAAGTATTACACTCTTTCATTAAGTGGTCAGCCATTCTGTTGTAAACTAATTAAACATCTCCCTTTTATAATTCCATGAGGTTATGTAACCCTTCTATGTTCTTCCATGGCATTTATCACCTCGCACCTCTTGACAAACTGTATTATAGTTTCCAATTCACTTGTCTGTCTCTCTCCTAAATTAAAAGCTCTTTAAGTCAAGGATCTTGTTTTGTTTGTTATGGTGATGTCAGCACCCACCATAGGGACCAAACCATGGCAGACAAACATCATAAATATTTGTGAAAGGAGAAGAAAGAATAAGATAGAAGGAAGGAAGGAAGAGAGAGAAAGAAAAATTGTAGTAGACCAGATATATAAGTCCTATAACTGTTGTCCAGTGTATTTTATAGAATTATAAGCAAGTGTTAAGAATAGAAAGACATAATGATCATTTGATCCAACCTCCTCCTTTTATAAACAAAGACAGAAATGCAAAGGAGTTAGTATTTGCCCAGGATCATGTAGCTAGGGAAAGTACTCGCATGTCATAGTCCAAGTTTGATGGTCTTATCTTTTTACTCCTCTGAACTTTTTGCAAATCAAGATTGAACCATACTGGCAAAATATTCTGCCTTACTGTTCATTAATTTTCTTACTTTGGAATTGAAATTTATTTAAGATACTCCATAGCTCCTCCTCCTTCAGTATATTTCAGGAAGGCTGGTATCTTTCTGTGGTGCTGTTTGATACTCATATAAAATAAAAATACCCATATACATACTTATATACTTAGCAAGATTAAACTCTGAAATTATATGACTTTGGGTTTGAAGGTGAAAATTCATGCCCTTATTTCCTTTCAGCATGTTCCATGAATACAATGCATGCCTCACACTCCAGAAATAGTGCTCATCCCTAATAAACTGCCTGGACTCAGGTAAGACACCTGTGTTCTTGAAAGTAGAGTTCTCATGATATTCAATTAAAAAGAGAACATATGAACTTTTATGTAGCCCCCTGCTGCACACTCCCACATTCCTAGGAGAGGATGTAAGCAAACTTTCCATTAAAATACTTACCAAATGTAAGTGAGCAATAAATTAAGTGCTTAGGCTCCCAAACCACCTAAATAGTTTATTTGCATTAGCAAAATATAAAGTGAGACACATGGTCCCCTGTCAGGGAGTTGTAGTAGACAATAAAGTAGCATATGTTTTGAATCAGTTCCTCTTGCTGGTTTCAATAAAGCAGAAACAAGGTTTTTTACCTATTCAATCATACAAGCCACAGTTGTTTTAGAGCAACATTTCTCAGAATGTGTCCACTGCCATACCAGGAAATACTAGTAAAAAGAGAATCCTCAGAGCACAGAGGATTATTAGGGCAGTGAAACTATTCTATCTGATACTATAATGGTGGATACATGTCATTATACATTTGCCAAAACCCATACAATGTACAATACCAACAGTGAACCCTAATAGAAACTGTGGCCTTTGGGTAATGATAACATGTCAATGTGGATTCATTGATTATAACAAATGTACCATTCTGGTAGGGGATGTTGATAGTGGAGAAGTTGTCTACGTGTGGAGACAGGCAGTATGTGAGAACTCTCTGCACTTTCTGCTCAACTGTGCTGCAAACCTAAAACTACTCTGAAAAATAGTCTATTGAAGAGAGAATTCTCTGTCTCTTTGTCTCTCTGTCTTTCTCTGTCTCACACACAAACAATACACACACATAGGAGGACAAGGTCAAATATACTTGGAAATTGTTGTATACTGCATCTGTCTCTTAAAGATGGTTCCGGGTCACCTGGGAGGCTCAGTCGGTTGAGTGTCTGACTCTTAGTTTGGGCTCAGGTTATCATCTCAGGGTTGCGGGATCAGGCTCCACGTCAGGCTCCACACAGTGGGGAGTGTGCTTGAGTATTCTCTCTCTCCCTCTGCCCCTCCCCCTGCTCATGTTCACTCACTCTTTCTCTCAAATAAATGAATAAATCATTATTTAAAAAAAAGATGGTTTTGAGTATGGCTCTCCCTGAACTCACTAAGAAGGAGTTGGGCCTGCCCTTTTTAAGCCCAGTTCTCATTGACTGGTTTGTCTCAGTCCAGCTCACCCCAATTCCACCTTCACACCCTGGGAGTGAGCAAGTGACAAGGAAAGATGATGTGGGAGCCTTTGCAGCCCTGTGAGCCTTCTCTGTATTCTTCCAGATGTCATACAACTTAAAGAGAAGTCCTAACTGTTTATAAAATCAAGAGAATTAAGGCAGCTAGAGTATTTTATTCTCTCCGAGAATGCTATTTCCTTGATTCTGGTTCAATTTAACTTTCATCTGAAATATTTTTTTAAAAATGTACTTATAATGACTACTCACCAAATTGTTTAAAATGTTCTCAGAAAACAATTTTTTATAAAAGAGTAAAAACAACTGCAGATAACATATTTATTCCAATATAACAACTTTGAATTTATTTCTTATAAATCTTGTATAAATTGGGAGATAAGAGCAGAAGATATTAATATTCCATTAGGAAAAAAGGATAATGCACCTGCCCCAGGGTTTTATAGCTTCTACAAAATGCCTTGGTTTACCTAAAAGCTCAAAGTTCTCCCGTCAAAATAATTTTGCAAATTTTCTGAATTATTATGACCTCAGGATACTTTTTGAGCAATATCTGTTAGTATCTTATGAGACACCACTGGTCCTAAAAAGAGTTTAGGAAGTGCTGTTTTAGAGGCTGTGTTTGGTCTAATTGATTGTAAATAAGCTGATTCATGAAGTTGATTGGCTTATGGCTATGTGACCGATTTTCCTATTTTTAGGAATTTCCCCCAAACATAGAATTTTAGTTAGGAAAACCTTGGAAATTTTCTAGTTAACTCCATTTACCTGTAGGGCCAGAGTGGTTTCACAGTGCAGTCAAGGCCACACAGAAAGGGACGGACCCAGTCAGAACTAGATCCCAGGTCACTAATGCTGTCTCTTTGAGACCTTCCCCTCAACTTGGCATGCAAATCTCCTACGGACTGAATTGTGGCCCTCCAAAATTCATATGTTGACTCCCTAACCCCTCATACTTCAGAATGTGAGTATATTTGGAGATAGGACCTTTACAGAGGTGATTATGTTACAATGAGGCTGTTAGAGTAGGCCCTCGTGCAACCTGACTGATGTCCTTACAAGGAGAGGAAACTTAAACAAAGAGTCAGCAGGGATGGATGTACACAGAGGAAAGATCATGTGAAGACATGGTCATCTGCAAATCAAGGAAAAAAGCTTCAGAAGAAACCAAATCTGTGCTTGGACTTCTAGCCTTCAGAGATGTGAGAAAATTCATTTCTGTTGCGTAAGTCATGCGGTCTGTGATACTTTGTTATGGCAGCCCCCACAAATGAATACAGGCCTTTCACTATCTGATCCTCTTATTTTCTCAATCTTATTTTCCTCTTCAACCCCAGCATAAAATGTACATTTCAAGTATAGTGCATTCCTTGAACATTCCTGCCTCCATCCTTCCCCACAGAATTATTTCTTTGTCTAGAATGTCATTTACTGCGGCACCCAGGTGGCTTAGTTGCTTAAGCATCTGCCTTTGGCTCAGGTCATGATCTCCAGGTCCTGGGATCAAGACCCAATTTGGGCTCCCTGCTCAGCGGAGAGTCTGCTTGTCCCTTTCCCTCTACCCCACCCCCCGTTCATGCTTTCTCTCTCTCTCTCAATAAATAAAATCTTTAGAATGTCATTTAATGGGGCACCTGGGTGGCTCACTTGGTTAAACATCTCACACTTGGTTTTGGCTTAGGTCATGATCTCAGGGTCATGAGACCGAGACCCATGTTGGGCTCCATGTTCAGCAGGGAGTCTGCTTGAGATTCTGTCCATCTCCTCCCACTGCCCCTCCTCCTCAAAAATAAAAAATATATATTTTTAGAATGTCATGTATTTCTTCCCTTGCAAGCTATTTAATTATACACAGTGAAGCCCCACTTCTTTAATGGTCAACCCTGGCCAACCCTGCTCATGGTGTTCATTCCTTTGGCTAACTTCTCAAAAACTATAACATATGAGTTACATTCTTTTTGTAGTTATTTATTACTAGTCATTTTTGCATGATTATGTATCTTGTCTCCTAAACCGCTTCTTTAAACATTATTTCTTTGGTATTTCCACTGTGGCTAGTCTTTGCACTGTTGCTTTTTCTCAACTTCTAAAAAAGTTAGCCAGAAAATATTTTTCCTAAGATATGTATAGGAACATCAGTTTAATCCAAATGAAATTCAACAAAACTAGTGATCATGAGATTGTGTAAGGGTGGTACCACAAAAGCAATATCGTAAAAACAGGCATACTTGGTCTGCTTTCCTGATAGAATGACAAATTACTAGCATTACTATGTAGATAGACATGAAATCACTGAACATGGTATCTAAGTCCAAATTATTAGAACAAACTGCCAGTTTAAAATAGATATTCCCTGGCCACTTCTTGATATTTCTTCAGTCTTGACTTTCAGTTCCTTCAGTGAACTCAATTCATAATAACAGTATTCTTGCTATTTTGTGACTCTTTGTAATGATGTTTGGTGTTAAAATATTAATCTGAATTGCAGAGTGTATCTGAAGATTTAAAATAAGCCCTAAGCTGCTTGGCAGTATTTGTATCAAGATCCTTCTACTTGTTGAGTAGTTCTAAGATTTGGACTCTTGATAATTAACAGCTCTGAAAAACAAGAGAGAGGACAAAGAATGAGTTTAGAAGTGCTATTTTAGAGACTATGCTTGGTCTAATTGACACAGAGAAAATGAGCTTAAATTCTTTCTTTAGGCTACTCCTATTCAATGATGATGAATCAGGAGTCATTTTGGTCCATATCTTGTCAAATCAAATACCATCAGACTCAAGGATAGAGTTTCTTACCAAATGTCTTTTAAAATTACATGTGAATGTGCCCAGAAGCTGTCAATATTTACTCATCCACTATTTTTTTCTCTTAAAAGCAAAATCTAATGTTTACTTCTTAAAGATAAGAAGACCATAGCTTAAATTTTCTGATCTCTTCAGAAGATAGCAGTGTCATGAATGGAATCATATACTTCCAAGAGGTTTCTTTGGAAAGCATTACAAAAAAGAGGCAGTCTTATTAGGATTCAAAACAAGCGAGCATTGTTTTCCCCTCATCTTGGTTCTTTGATTCCCTTGGATAGCTTAACAAAATGCCAGTGATCCTTAGTTATTTCAGTTTTGTCAAATGTAACTCTCAAAAGCCAGAGGCACTGTGACAATACTCCCGTCCAAACCAACTGAGAACTTTTCCTATGAGAAGATGTGATCCTAGAACAAAAATTATCCTTAGGTGAGCATAGGGCTCACTCTCTAATTTGCTCCTAAGGAATATTAGATAAACTCTGATTCACTCAGTATCAACTCCTCCATTCAAAGTCTAATTGATTATTTTATTTATAAGTCACCAAAATTATTTGTGTGAGAAAGTTCAGGCTGAAAGAGCCCCAAGTAATTGAGTTATAAATGTGCTTTTGTTCTATGCTAATGTTTTAGACAGAAAATAAAGGCCAGGAAAAGGCAAGCCTTGAAGATTATGTATAGTGATCTGATGGGAGGATAGAGGTCCTGATACTTTTTGTCACAGTGGTCTGCCTTTTATTTTAGAACATATATTTCCTTGGAGAGTGGCCATTATAATAACGATCATGTACCTTCAAGGTTCCAATATGGTAGTATTCCAAATAGATGCTAGGGGACAAATAAAATATAGTAATTTAAAGATGACTTGCCAAGCAGGATTCTTAATTGGATATTCTCCATGACTATGCTGAATGTCAGCAGTAACTATATGAAGAAGGAGAGGCAGGCCATAAGCAACTAAAAACTGACCTTTTAAAAATTCCTTTTAGGTTCCCAAAGTCCTTCAACTAGGAAATGATGCTCTGGAATGCAAATCCCAGGCACACTTCCTAGGACTCAAATGGAATCATATACATGAGGGGCAATTCTATAGTATCTAAGGCAAGAGAATTTCTGTTCCACACTTTTTTCCCCCTTCGATCCTAAAATTACTCACTGTTACTTGTGTACCTGTCATTGTACAAAGTTGAGTACATGACACCACTGCAATAAAGAAACAGAGGCGGTAATGTTAAAGGACTATTTTATGGGTAGACAAAAAAATGCACCTCATGAAATAGTTATACATTGAAATCTTATACTTTATTCTTTGATTTTAGTATGTAAAAATGTAATTCTACCTACTTTCCTGGCAGGCATTCTCTATAATTTTCTCTCTCCTAAACATCCTTTAATCTTAAATATTAGTGAAAATTATCTCTAACTTCCTAAGAACATTCTGTGACAGAAAAGTAATCAATGTACCCTCTGGAAAGATTTTTATAATTTCAAATTTATGTTTAAAATTCAAGTTACTTGCTTAATATACTTGGACACTTTGTTTCATTTGACATCTTTTTTCTTAAAGATTTATTTATTTATTTATTTATTTGAGAATGAGAGAGAGAGAAAGAATGAGCTGGTGGGGAGGGGCCGAGGGCAGAGAGATGTTGGGCTCCATCCCAGGGCCCGGAGATCACTACCTGAGCCCAAGGCAGATGCTTAACTGACTGAACCACGCACCCAGGTGCCCCCATTTGGCATCTTTTATTGTTTCTAATCTAGTACAGACACCTGAACAAGTTACTGCTAAAAGCTCTATGCTTCATGTGCATTTTTAATTGTTCTCACCACAGTCCCTATAGGAAGTACTCCCATTCATCACCAAAACAAGAGTTAAAGAGGTCAAGTGACAGCTACTACATATTGTACTAAGACTGAAACATAGGATGTTGTGACTCTAAAGATATAGAGCTACTGAGTACATGAGAAATAGTGAGAAATAGACTGAGCTGGGACAGCTGCCATTAAGAAGTGGGACAACAGAATTCTAACAAAATATAGCAATCTAGGATAATTTGGGGAAAAACAAAATAATGACTAGGTCATGAAAAAGTTTATATTTTATGCAGTATACTCTACTAAATCAAGAGAATGAGTGCATAATACATTTTAGATATATTTCTATGAAAAATAAAATAGAGCTCACTATTTAAATGGATAACTTTCGATTCTTTGGGAATGGAGCTCATCCTAGGCAAAAATGATAAATTGGGCAAACTTGCCTATAAGTACCCCTTTTTCTTCTCCATGGTCCATAGTTCACTCTATCACAATCTGTTTCTAGAAAAAGATGTTATTAAGCCACTTAAAACCTAATAAGAGCCGAGGTCACTATCAATTGCTTTTCTTTGGAATGTTCACATTCTCAATCTCAATGTAAAAAATAAAATAGAGGAGCACCTGGGTGGTTCAGTCGTTAAGCATCTGCCTTCGGCTCAGGTCATGATCTCAGGGTCCTGGGATGGAGCCCCACATCGGGTTCCCTGCTCCACGGAAAACCTGTTTCTCCCTCTCCCACTCCCCCTGCTTGTGTTCCCTCTCTTACTGTGTCTCTCTCTGTCAAATAAATAAATAAATCTTTAAAATAAAATAAAATAAAATAGAAAAATCTTTCTCGTTAAAAAAAAATTCAGCCACCAGTGATTATTAAATTGGGGACATGCACACATGGAAAAAGTAAGTGTCATTATCAGAGTTCCTAAAATCACAATACATAGGCATCTGTTCTACTTAGGAATAAGTTCATTCTGTGTAAAAACTTTACTTATGAAAAAATGCTTCATTTCTTAGAACTGTCTTCTCAGTGAGATATCTCTGTGTTTATTTATAATATTCTCAAAGTATCTCTGGGATAGAAACTGAGACATATGAAACCAAACAATGTGGAAGAGCAATCAAAATCATTTGTCCAATGTAGAAAACCTGAAAGACTCCACCAAAAAATTTCTAGAACTGATGAATTCAGCAAAGTCACAAGACACAATATCAACATACAGAAATTTGTTGCATTTCTATATACCAATAATGAAGCAGCAGAAGGAGAAATCAGAGAATTGATCCCATTTACAATGGCACCAAAAACCATAGGATACCTAGGAATAAACCTAACTAAAGAGGTGAAGGATCTGTACTCTGAAAACCATAGAACACTTATGAAAGAAATTGGAGATGGCACAGAGAAATGGAAACAACATCCCATGATCATGTATTGGAAGAACAAATATTGTTAAAATGTCTATACTACCCAAAGCAATCTACAAATTTAATGTAATCCCTATCAAAATACCACTAGCATTTTTCACAGAGCTAGAACAAACAATCCTAAAATCTGTATGGAACCACAAAAGACCCTGGATAGCCAAAGCAATCTTGAAGAAGACAATCAAAGTGAGAGGCATCACAATCCCAGATTTCAAGCTCTATTACAAAGGTGCAGTAGTCAAAATAGTATGGTACTGGCACAGAAACAAACACATAGATCAGTGGAACAGAATAGAAAACCCAGAAATGGACCCACAACTCTATGGTCAAGTAATCTTCAACAAAGCAGGAAAGAATGTCCAATGGAAAAAGTCTTTCAACAAATGGTGTTGGGAAAACTGGACAGCAACATGCAGAAGAATGAAACTGGATCACCTTCTTATGGCATACACAAAAATAAATTCAAAATGGATGAGAGACCTAAATGTGAGGCAGGAAACCATCAAAATCTTAGAGGATAACACAGGTAGCAACCTCTTTGACCTTAGTTGTAGCAACTTCTTATTTGACAGGTCATTAGAGGCAAGGTAAACAAAAGCAAAAATGAACTATTGGGACTTCATCAAGATAAAAGACTTCTGCACAGTGAAGGAAACAAACAAAACTAAAAGGCAACCCACAGAATGGGAGAAGATATTTACATATCACATATCTGATAAAGAATTAGTATCAAAAATCTATAAAGAACTTATTAAATTCAACACCCAAAAAACAAATAATCTACTTAAATGGGCAGAAGACATGAATAGACATTTTTCCAAGCAAGACATCCAGATGGTTAACATATACATGAAAAGATGCTCAGCATTACTCATCATCAGGGAAATACAAATCAAAACCACAATGAGATACCACCTCACACCTGTCAGGATGACTAAAATCAACACAGGAAAAAGCAGGTGTTGGTGAGAATGTGGAGAAAGGGGAACCATCACGCACTGTTGGAGGGAATTCAAAGTGGTGCAGCCACTCTGAAAAACAGTATGGAGCTTCCTCAAAATGTTAAAAATAGAACTACCCTACAATCCAGAAATTGGCATTTACTCAAAGGATACAAAAATATAGAATCAAAGGGATACATGCACCCCAATGGTTATAGCAGCATTATCAACAATAGCCAAACTATGGAGAGAGCTCAAATGTCCATTGACTAATGAATGGATAAAGAAGTGGTGTGTATGTGTGTATATATATACATATATATACATGTATATATATATAGGGATTCATGGTGCATGTGTGTGTGTGTGTGTGTGTGTGTGTGTGTGTAATGGAATATTACTTGGATATCAAAAAGAATGAAATCTTGCCTTTTGCAACGACATGGATAGAACTAGAGTGTATTATGCTAAGTGAAACAAGTCAATCAGAGAAAGACAAATACCAAACCATTTCACTCATATGTGGAATTTAAGAAACAAAACAGATGAATATAGGATAAGGGGGAAAAAAGAGAGGGAAGCAAAACATAACAGACTCTTAACTATAGAGAACAAACTGAGGGTTGTTGGAGGGGAGATGGGTGAGGGATGAGTTAATGGGTGATAGGTATTAAGGAGGGCACTTACTGTGATAAGCACTGGGTATAATGTGTAAGTGATAAATCACTAAATTCTACTCCTGAAACCAATATTACACTTTATGCTAACTAACTAGAATTTAAATAAAATCTTGAGACATAAAAACAAATAAACAAAATAAAATAGTTTAAAAGTAAATAAAACTGAATAAATGAAATGAAACAAAAAATGAATCAATAAATTAGAAAAAAACATAATAAAAGTTAATAAAAATAAAAAATAATCTTTTGCCCAGTGACCCACTTATTGTTCTGTTAAAATATATAACTGCAATGATTGCACATTGAGAAAAAGATTTTTTTTCTGACTGTCAAGGGCACCATTTGATTCATTCCACATTATTAGGCTGTTTTACAGATTTCTAATTAGTTACTTTATGTTCTTTCTCTCTCTTCTCCAGAGGCTCCCATCCAAGTAGCACTCACTCACAATTTAAGAAATTTTTCCTAAAGAGCCCTTAGGTTTCCTACATATCTGGTAATGGTCATGTTCACAAGGCTGAAACTCTAACTATTGATTTTATGGCATTATTTCTTAATGGATCCTTTTAGAAAGTAAGTGACTAAAAAGTACATAAGGTACCTCCATTTGAGCTTTGAAATGGGAGAGATCAAAAAAAGGTCTTCCGTCTCCTTGGCTCCAGAGAAATGTAGCTCAGTAAATGATAATAGTTCAGCTCCTGGTACAGAAGAAGACCCTTATGATTAAAAAAAAAAGTACCATTAACAATCATACCAATTTATTTGGATGAATATCCTATTAAGCAGAAAATGTTCTGAATGCTTCTTGAAAAATATATCTTAGTTGTACATGAAGGAAACTTTTTTTCATTGCTGCAGTTCATAAGTTAATGAAAATTATTTCTTATGGGAACATTAGAGTGATCAAAAACTAAAGAAATATTTGGCGTTTAGAAATAAGCAATTAGGGTGCCTGGGTGGCTCAGATGGTTAAGCGTCTGCCTTCGGCTCAGGTCATGATCCCAGGGTCCTGGGATCGAGTCCCACATCAGTCTCCCTGCTCCTTGGGAGCCTGCTTCTCCCTCTGCTTCTCTCTCTCTCTCTCTCTCTCTCTCTGTCCCTCTGTCTCTCATGAATAAATAAATAAAATATTTTAAAAAAAGAAAGAAGCAATAAAATCTTCACTCTTTATCGGCTTGTTAAAATCAGCTAAGGCTAGTTGTGGATAAAACCATTACTACTTGATGGATTCATGGTAACATATATGAAAATTGTTAATTATCTCAGCTTAGTACCTCCACTAGCTAATGACAACCTTGTTATTATCATGTGTGCAACAGTACTCTCATAAAGAACTAAAAATAATTTTAAGAAAAAGGCACCAAAAATTCCAGCACTGAATCAATATTTAAATTATTTAATAATATTCAATGATTTTATATTATGTTTCTGATACTATAGTACAGAGAGCAGAAGATTCATAAAGACATTAGTTCTTGACCTCTGAGGGTCAAAGTCTAGTAAAGGAGTTAGACTAAAATTGAGAATCAGAATTGTGTGTAAGAGCAGTAACAGACATACGCACAGTGCTCTGAATACAAGAAAAATATGGTTACCACCAGCAGAGTAAGGAAAGTCTTCACATCTGAAATGGTTATGGAAGTATGTTGAAGTATGTTAGAGACAGTAGGGAAAGATATTCTGATAGAAAGAACAGTATGTGCAAAGATGTGAAGTTGTGAAGGAGCATAGTGTGTTCAGGGAAAACTAGTGTCTAGCAAAATGCCGAGCACATAGTAGGTGTTCAATAAATATCTCTGGAATGAGTTAGTTAAAGGTAAAAGTAGGAAGTTATATTTGGCCAGAATATAAACAGTTTTTATGAATAATAGGAAGCAATTTTGAAGAAATAAATAAATGTAGGCAAGTACTGATAGTCAATTTCCAAGGACCATTATTCTTGCAGTATATAGTACTGTAAGAATTATTTTACTGAAATGAATCACAATTTAGATATGGAGGCACTTTGATCCGGCTATCTATTTCTGCATTAAAAATTTTCAAACTTAATGGCTTAAAATACCAAAAGCATTTATTTTGCTCACAAATGTGCAATTTTGAGTAGAACTTAGAAAGAGAAAGCTACTCTCTGCTCCACTCAGCATTCGCAGAGGCCGACGTGGATCTGAAAGCTTGCTTACTCACACATCTCGCAGTTGATTCTGGCTATCAGCTGGGACTTTCAGTGGGGCTGTCAACCAAAACTATATACATGACCCTCTGCTTAACCTGGGCTTCTCACAACATGGTGGTTGGGCCCCAAGAAAGAGGCAGGCCGAAACTATATAATTTTTAGATCTAGCCTTGGAAGTTACATGGTATCATATCTGCTTACTCTTTTGGTCAAAGCAGATTCAACCCCTTCCAAGTTGAAAGAGAAAGAAAATAGATTCCTAGTCTTTTTTTTTTTTTTTTTAAAGAGAGAGTGAGAGAGCGCGCACGAGTGGTTGAGGGTGGGTGCAGAGGGAGAGGGAGAGAGAATCCCATGCAGGCTCCATGCCCAGCACAGAGCATGACACTGGGCTCAATCTCAAGACCCTGAGATCATGACCTGAGCCAAAATCAAGACCCGGGTGCTTAACTGACTGAGCCAAGAAGGCAACCCAATCCCTAGTCTTGATGGTGATATAGCAAGGATTACAAGAGCATGTAAGGCCAGAAATACAGCTTTAAATATTTTTGGAAAATGAAATCTACTACAAATGTTTTTTCCTCATCCATATAACAAAGAGTAAAAATGACATCAACAAAAGAGGAGTCTAACTTTTTTTAGCAGACTCAACAGTAAAGACCACAAAATTCATCTTGTTTGGTTAGCTGAGGACTTATCAATTATCTTACTATATTATAATTGCCAATTTACCAATCTGATATTTTAAGCTTCATTAGAGCAGGAAATGAGTCTTTTGTTTAATCATTGTATCTATAACACCTGGTGGTATCCTGGCATTTTTTTTATGGATATTTAATTGATATTTGCTAAATAAATGAATGCACAAGTATATATAAACTTAACATTTTCAATCACTACCTCCTATATAACAGATTTCCATAGTAAGGTCTTTTTACATTGAATATATTTTAGAAGCCTAACACCAATTTTGATATCAATGTAATTTCTAGAGGCGATTCACTCAAAGGTGATGATAATTAAACGTTTTAAAGGATTATAGTCTTGCCAAAATGAGGGAGACTGGTATTGTCAATAGCAAACAGTCAGCATTTTTCTTATTCCTTAGAAAAAGGAATTGGCCATCTGAAATCAGAGCAAGTTTTTCAAAATAAGATAGATTACAAAAAGGTTGACTTGCTCTTTTAAAAAATTGACTCACCATCTTCCAGTAGCTAAAATATACCCTGGAGTTAATTCAGTTACTGTGAATACAATATTTAAATACCTTTGACCGATTACTTATTTGTGATTTACTTTAAATGTATTTAAGACAGAAGACTCAAAAAGCTCAATCTATTAATATGTTACTCCTGTCTTTTTTTAAAAAGATTTTATTTATTTGAGAGAGAGAGAACAGGAGAGGAGGGAGGTTCAGAGGGAGAAGCCGACTCCCCCACTGAGCAGGGAGCCCATTGCAACACTCGATCCCAGGACTCCAGGATCATGACCTGAGCCGAAGACAGTTGCTTATCCAACTGAGCCAACCAGGCACCCAATGTTACTCCTGTCTTACAGTTGCTGCACATATACCTGATTTATGTTGAATAGTCCCCCTCCCTGCCTCTCCCCTCAGCTCAGTGGAAACATATGGAAATTGACAAGAACCTGATCTAGTAACAGAAGAAAAAAATTCTTGCCACTTTGTGGTTTGTGAGATGCATCAGACTTTCATCTCCTCACATGTTAAAGCACAGAATGTATTAATTGGAAGATTTACATTCTGTGCTACATTTATTAGACTTTTGAATGATTTACTTTGAAACGCTGCATGAAGTTTGGTTTCCTAATCAATAAATGTTTAATCTAATTTCATAAGCTATCACCAAGGAAGCTTGTCAGTTTCTATTCCCTTCAATAATATTTATAGCTAACAAGGATGAAATTACATTATAAGCAAACTTGGAGGAGCACGTGATAAGGTTTGAATGCTTTTCCTTTTGAATATAGAAAACCAAGTTTGACTGTCGTCAGTAAATTTCCTATAGCCCCTTACCTCTTCAAAGCTAGTGTATACTGAGTGGCACAGATGTTGACTATGCAAACATATGAGTTAGTCCTAAAATGACAGCAATAAAGTGATTTGCTAAATTTCTGGTAAATTCTTATGAATATAGCATTAGTACAAGGGTTGTAGGGAAAATGGGAGCAAGGAGAACCTGCCTTGGCTTTGTCATTTGCCTAGTTTTGCACTAGGCAAGTAACTTGACTTCTCTGGGCCTCAGTTTCATTATGTATGTAAGTTGAAGTCAATATGGTCATCCCTATGTTCTCCTCTAGCTTTTGACATTTTATGCCTCTATTACTAATAGATAATAAATGTATATTCAGTGTTTGAAGACTAAATGAATAAGTGAACACACTTAGTCCAACATCATTTCATATTTCCCCAAACAACACGTTGTTTAAACTGTTGTGTACATGTCATATAAATATAAATTCAGAGCTACCAGATGAGCTTTTCCAGGAGAATTTTTTGATAATTACAGAGAAAATTCTTCAGTGGCATAGATGGTACCTAATATTCATAAACATAAACACTCAGAAAAAAATGGGGACTTTTTATGCTAAAAAAATGAAACCAAATATACATTTTAATGCAAGAAAGAAGATTGTATTGCCTATAAATTATACTGTATGTTTTATCTTTATTCTGATATAGCTTACATTCCATAAAATTTGTCCATTGAAAGTATATAATTCTTAGTAAGTGTACTGAGCTGTGTCACCATCACATTCCAGTTTTAGAAGATTTCCATTAACCCCCCAAAAATTCCCACAACCCTGTTTTCAGTCAGTCCTCTTATTTACCCTCAGTCCCAGTTAAATCACTGGACTGATTTCTGTGTCTACAGAATTGTTCTAGACATTTCACATAAATGGAATCAATATGTATTCTTCATCATCTGGGTTCTTTTACTTAGCGTAATATTTCTGAGAATCATCCATGTTGTAGCAATTATCAGTACTTCATGCCTTTTTATCGTTAAATTATATTCCGTGGTATGAGTGTACCACATTTTTTAGTACATTCACCAGTCGGATATTTTCACATTTTTTACTATTTTGAATAATGTTGCTATAACATGCATATACAAATCTTTGTGTGAACATATTTTTTCATTTCTCTTGGGGAGATTCGTAGGAGTAGAATTTCAAGATTGTATGATAAGTTTATATTTAGCTTTTCAATGCTATGCCAAATTGTTTTCCAAAGTGCCTGTAGCATTTTACATTCTCACCAGCAATGTATGAGGGTCCCAGTTTCTCCACACTCGTCAACATTTGTTGTTATCTCTTTGATGATAGCCATTCTAGTGAGAGAAAAATAGTATTTCGTTGAGGTTTTAGTTTATATTTCACTAATGACTAGTGTCGTTGGGCATTTTTTCATATGCTTGTGGCCATTTGTATATGAAGAGAATAATAAAGCACGGTAATTGGGAAAAGAAGGAGGGAGGTGGGGGCAATGTTACTATTTTAAAAAGGAATCAGTGATGATCTCTCCAATTAGGAGGTATGTGGGAAGAAATCTTAAAGAAGTAAGGAAAAGCATTCCAGGTAGAGGAAACAAGTGCAAATGGCTGGGAGGGAGAGCAAGTTTCATACCTTCTAAGTTAACAAGGGAGACACTATAGATGGGGCACCTGGGTGTGTCAGTGGGTTAAGCATCTGCCTTCAGCTCTGGTCATGATCCCAGGGTCCTAGGATCAAGCCCCTCATCGAGCCTTCCATGGGGATCCTTGCTCAGCAGGGAGTCTGCTTCTCCCTTTCTCTCTACCACTCCCCCTGCTTGTGCTCTATCTCTCTCTCTCATGCTCTCTCTCTCAAATAAATAAATAAAATATTTAAAAAAACTGTAGATGGAGCAAAGTGGAGGAGGGGTGAAGTGAGAAAAGATGAAATCAGAAAGGAAACAGAGTTGGGTTGGCAGGAGTGCAGATCATTTAGGGTTTTAAAATTTATTATAAGGATCAGGCTTCAGTTCAGTAGATTGATTTATACTAATTCAACCCAAAGAAACTTATATTAAAAAAATTCTAAATGATAATTTGTTGATTTATACTGAATTAACTGACAAAATTATTTGTCTGCAGATTAATATATTCACTTTCTTAGGATCCGTGAAGCCTGTATATAGATAATGAACAATAAAGGCTCTTGAACTCAGCTGCCTAATCATTCCTTGATACTCAGTTGTGTGTGGCAAATTGCTAGCAATATCCAGGAAATAAAATGTTCCAAGGGCAGTCTCTGCACTTATCACAGCAAAATGGTTCCTCTGGCCTGGTTGCTGGATAGAGAAAATTCTGGGTCCTCATCTGAGGAAGGACCCTGTTGCAGCCCAGTCTCCAGGTAATTTGTTTACCATTAGGACTTGTGAAAAGGGATATTTCAGCATTCTCGTCATTTGCATTTTCCTATTAATGAGTCTGAGAATCTATTCATACTGTTCTTGGTCATTAGAATTTGCTCTTCCATGATTCGTGTATTTAACCAATCCCTTACCTATTTTTATATCGTTTGTCTTTGTGCTATGTAAGAGCTGATTAGATAGTGTAAATTATTTTCCATTTAATCATTTTTATTGTTATGTTAATCACAACACATTACATCATTAGTTTTTGAGGTAGTGTTCCATGATTCATTGCTTGTGTATAACACCCAGGGCTCCATGCAGAACGTGACCTCCTTAACACCCATCACCAGGCTAACCCATCCTCCCACCGCCCTCCCCTCTAGAACCCTCAGTTTGTTTTTCAGAGTCCATCATCTCTCATGGTTCGTCTCCCCCTCCGATTCCCCCCCTTCATTCTTCCCCTCCTGCTATCTTCTTCTTCTTTTTTTTTTTAACATATGTTGTATTATTTGTTTCAGAGGTACAGATCTGTGATCAACAGTCTTGTACAATTCACATAGATCACCATAGCACATACCCTCCCCAATGTCTATCACCTAGCCGCCCCATCCCTCCCACCCCCCACCACTCCAACAACCCTCAGTTTGTTTCCTGAGATTAAGAATTCCTCATAACAGTAGGTCGTATGATACATGTCTTTCTCTGATTGAATTATTTCGCTCAGCATAACACCCTCCAGTTCCATCCATGTCATTACATGTGGCAAGATCTCATTCCTTTTGATGGCTGCATAATATTCCATTGTGTGTGTGTGTGTGTGTGTGTGTGTGTGTGTGTGTGTGTGTGTGTGTGTGTGTATCTCACATATTCTTTATCCATTCCTCTGTCGATGGACATCTTGGCTCTTTCCAGTTTGGCTACTGTGGACATTGCTGCTATAAACATCGGGGTGCAGGTACCCCTTTGGATCCATACATTTGTATCTTTGGGGTAAGTACCCAGTAGTGCAATTGCTGGGTCGTATGGTAGCTCTATTTTCAACTTTTTGAGGAACCTCCATACTGTTTTCCAGAGTGACTACACCAGCTTGCATTCCCACCAACAGTGTAAGAGGGTTCCCCTTTCTCTGCATCCCCACCAACATCTGTCATTTCCTGACTTGTTAAATTTAGCCATTCTGACTGGTGTGAGGTGGTATCTCATTGAGGTTTTGATTTGGATTTCCCTGATGCCGAGCGAGGTTGAGCACTTTTTCATGTGTCTGCTGGCCATTTGGATGTCTTTTTTGGAAAATGTTTGTTCATGTCTTCTGCCCATTTCTTGATTGGATCATTTTTTCTTTGGGTGTTGAGTTTGATAAGTTCTTTATAGATTTTGGATACCACCCCTTATCTGATATGTCATTTGCAAATATCTTCTCACATTCTGTCACTTGTCTTTTGGTTTTGTTGGCTGTTCCTTTTGCTGTGCAAAAGCTTATCTTGATGAAGTCCCAAGAGTTCATTTTTGCCCTTGCTTCCCTTGCCTTTGGCGATGTTTCTAGGAAGAAGTTGCCGTAGCTGAGGTCGAAGAGGTTGCTGCCTGTGTTCTCCTTTAGGATTTGATGGACTCCTGTCTTACATTGAGGTCTTTCAACCATTTTGAGTCTATTTTTGTGTGTGGTGTAAGGAATTGGTCCAGTTTCATTCTTCTGCCTGTGGCTGTCCAATTTTCCCAACACCATTTGTTGAAGAGACTGTCTTTTTTCCGGTGGAGATTGTTTCCTGCTTTGCCAAAGATGAGTTGACCATAGGGTTGAGGGTCCATTTCTGGGCTCTCGATTCTGTTCCATTGTTCTATGTGTCTGTCTTTGTGCCAGTACCATACTGTCTTGAAGATGACAGCTTTGTAATAGAGCTGGAAGTCCGGAATTGTGATGCCGCCAGCTTTGCTTTTCTTTTTCAACATTCCTCTGGCTATTCGGGGTCTTTTCTGGTTCCATACAAATTTTAGGATTATTTGTTCCATTTCTTCGAAAAAAGTGGATGGTATTTTGATGGGGATTGCATTGAATGTGTAGACTGCTCTAGGTAGCATTGACATCTTCACAATATTTGTTCTTCCAATCCATGAGCATGGAATGTTTTTCCATTTTTTTGTGTATTCCTCAATTTCTTTCATGAGTATTTTATAGCTTTCTGAGTACAGATCCTTTGCCTCTTTGGTTAGATTTATTCCTAGGTATCTTATGGTTTTGGGGACAATTGTAAATGGGATTGACTCCTTAATTTCTCTTTCTTCTGTCTTGTTGTTGGTGTGTAGGAATGCCACTGATTTCTGTGCATTGATTTTCTAGCCTGCCACTTTACTGAATTCCTCTTTGAGTTCTAGCACTTTTGGGGTGGAGTCTTTTGGGTTTTCCACATAAAGTATCATATCATCTGCAAAGAGTGAGAGTTTGACTTCTTTGCTGATCTGGATGCCTTTTATATCATTTTTTTTGTCTCATTGGTGTGGCCAGGACTTCTAAAACTATGTTGAATAGCAGTGGTGATAGTGGACATCCCTGCCATGTTCCTGACCTTAGGGGGAAAGCTCTCAGTTTTTCCCATTGAGAATGATACTGGCTTGGGATTTTCAAAGATGGCTTTTATGATATTGAGGTATGTACCCTCTATGCCTATACTCTGAAGAGTTTCATCAAGAAAGGATGCTGTACTTTGTTAAATGCTTCTTCTGCATCTAGTGAGAGGATCATATGATTCTTGTTCTTTCTTTTGTTAATGTATTCTATCACATTGATTGATTTGCAGATGTTAAACCAACCTTGCAGCCCAGGGATAAATCCCTCTTGGTCGTGGTGAATAAATTTTTAATGTACTGTTGGATCCTATTGGCTAGTATTTTGGTGAGAATTTTTGCATCCATGTTCATCAAGGATCTTGGTCTGTAATTCTCCTTTTTGATGAGGTCATTGTCTGGTTTGGGGATCAAGGTAATGGTGGCCTCATAAAACGACTTTGGAAGTTTTCCTTCCATTTCTATTTTTGGAACAGTTTCAGGAGAATAGGTATTAATTCTTCTTTAAATGTTTGATAGAATTCTCCTCGGAAGCCATCTGGCCTGGGCTTTTGTTTGTTGGAAGATTTTTGATGACTGCTTCAATTTCCTTAGTGGTTATAGGTCTGTTCAGGTTTTCTATTTCTTCCTGGTTTAGTTTTGGTATTGATACATCTCTAGGAAGGCATCCATTTCTTCCAGATTATCTAATTTGCTGGCATAGAGTTGCTCATAATATGTTCTTATAATTGTTTGTATTTTTTTGGTGTTGCTTGTGATCTCTCTTCTTTCATTCATTATTTTGTTGATTTGGGTCATTTCTCTTTTCTTTTTGATAAGTCTGGCCGGGGGTTATCAATCTTATTAATTCTTTCAAAGAACCGGCTCCTAGTTTGGTTGATCTGTTCTCCTGTTCTTTTGGTTTCTATTTAATTGATTTCTGCTCTGATCCTTATTATTTCTCTTCTCCTGCTGGGTTTAGGCTTTATTTGCTGTTCTTTCTCCAGCTCCTTTAGGTGTAGGGTTAGGTTGTGTATTGGAGACCTTTCTTATGTCTTGAGAAAGGCTTGTATTGCTATATACTTTCCTCTTGGGACTGCTTTTGCTGTATCCCAAAGATTTTGAATAGTTGTGTTTTCATTTTCATTTGCTTCATGAATTTTTTAAATTCTTCTTTAATTTCCTGGTTGACCCATTCATTCTTTAGTAGGATGCTCTTTAGCCTCCATATATTTGAGTTCTTTCCTACTTTCCTCTTGTGATTGAGTTCTAGTTTCACAGCATTGTGGTCTGAAAATATGCAGGGAATGATCCCAATCTTTTGGTACTGGTTGAGACCTGATTTGGGACCTAGGATGTGATCTATTCTGGAGGATGTTCCATGGGCACTAGAGAAGAATGTGTATTCTGTTGCTTTGGGATGGAATGTTCTGAATATACCTGTAAAGTCCATTTGGTCCAGTGTGTCAATTAAAGTCTTTTTTTCCTTGTTGATCTTTTGCTTAGATGATCCGTCCATTTCAGTGAAGGAGGTGTTAAAGTCCCCCACTATCATTGTATTGTTGTCGTTGTGTTTCTGTGGTTTTGTTATTAATTGCCTTATATAATTGGCTGCTCCCATGTTAGGGGCATAGATATTTACAATTGTTAGATCTTCTTGTTGGATAGATCCTTTAAGTAGGATATAGTGTCCTTCCTCATCTCTTATTACATTCTTTGGTATAAAATCTAATTTGTCTGATATAAGGATTGCCACCCCAGCTTTATTTAGTGTCCATTAGCATGGTAAATGGTTTTCCACCCCCTTACGTTCAATCTGGGGGTGTCTTTGGGTCTAAAATGAGTCTCTTGCATGCAGCATATTGATGGGTTTTATTTTTTTATCCAATCTGATAGCCTGTGTCTTTTGATTGGGGCATTTAGCCCATTTCCATTCAGGGTAACTATTGAAAGATATGAATTTAGTGTCATTGTATTTCCTCTAAGGTAACTTACTGTATATTGTCTGTGTTCTTTCTAGTCTATGTTGCTTTTAGGCTCTCTCTTTGCTTAGAGGATCACTTTCAAAATTTCTTGTAGGTCTGGTTTCGTGTGTGCAAATTCCTTTAGTTTTTGTTTGTCCTGGAAGCTTTTGATCTCTCCTTCTATTTTCAATGACAGCCTAGCTGGATATAGTATTCTTGGCTGCATATATTCTTGTTCAGTGCCCTGAAGATTTCATGCCAGTCCTTTCTGGCCTGCCAGGTCTCTGTGGATAGGTCTGTTGCCAATCTAATGTTTCTGTGATTGTAGGTTACAGATCTCTTCCCCCGAGCTTCTTTCAGGATTTTCTCTTTGTCTCTGAGACTCGTAAGTTTTACTATTAGTTGTTGGGATTTTGACCTATTTTTATTGATTTTGAGGGGGGTTCTTGGTACCTCCTGGATTTTGGTGCCTGTTTCCATCCCGAAATTAGGGATGTTCTCTGCTATAATTTGTTTCAATATACCTTCTGCCCCTGTCTCTCTTTCTTCTTCTTCTGGGATCCCAATTATTCTAATGTTGTTTCATCTTATGGTATTGCTTATTTCTCGAATTTTGCCCTCGTGATCCAGTAGTTGTTTATTGCTCTTTTTCTCAGTTTCTTTATTTTCCCTCATTTGGTCTTCTATATCTAGAATTCTCTCTTCTGCCTCATTTATCCTAGCAGTTACAGCCCCCATTTTTGATTGTCTTATTAATAGCCTTTTTGATTTCGACTTGGTTAGATTTTAGTTCTTTTATTTCTCCAGCAAGGGTTTCTCTAATAACTTCCATGCTTTTTTCAAGCCCAGCTAGTATCTTTAAATAATCATTCTGAACTCTTGTTCTAACATCGTATTAATGTCCATATTGAGTAGGTCCCTGGCAGTCCGTACTGCCTCTTGTTCTTTTCATTAAGGTGATTTTTTCCGTCTTGTCATTTTGTCCAGAGGAGAACAGATGAACGAGAAAACAAAATGCTAACAGGGTAACAATGTCCCCAGAAAATATACTCTAAACAAATCAGAAATGACCTGAAACTGGGGGAAAAGAAAGGGAAAGAGAGAAAAAAGAAAAAGAAAAAGGAAAAACAAAAACAGAACAAAACAAAAACAGAATATGATAAATATGATCAGGCTGATGCATAGATCAGTGCCACACACTAGATTTTTGGCGTATTTTGGTCTTTTAGAAGAAAGTGCCTCCCAAAATTTTAAAGAAAGAAAAACTTATATATGTACAAAAATAAGGGTTAATACGATGAAGGGATGGAATATGACTGTAATGATGAAAATTATAAAAGATTTTATAAAAGGAATTGATAAGATAGGAAGTTGGTTGAAAAAAGAAAGAAGAGGATTTAAAAAAAAAGGAAAAAAGGGAGAGAATGTGATCAGGCAGGAGACTAGAACAAAGCCATAAACTAGAGATTTAGGGTGTATTTTGATTTGTTAGAAGAAACTGTATCTCAAAATTTTAAAGAGAGAACAACTTATATATATATGCCAAAAATAAGGGTAACTACTATGAAGGGATAGAATATGACTCTAAAAATGAAAAATAAAAATGTCTTTTAAAAAAGGGATTGATAAAATGTTGGGTGAAAAAGGGTAAAAAAAATTTAAAAAAAAGGACAGTTAAAAAAATTAACTTTGAAAAACTAAAGAATCATGGTAAAAAGGCCATGAATTCTATGTGCAGTATTCCCTTAGCCCTGGAGTTCTGCCGTTCTCATTGATCGGTAAACTTGATCTTGGCTGGTTGTTCTTGCTGATCTTCTGGGGGAGGGGCCTGTTGCCATGGTTCCCAAATGTTTTTCGGAAAGGGAATTGCCCCGCCCTTTCCGGGTCTGGGCTATGTAATCTGCTCAGTTTGCTCTCTGGAGCTTTTGTTCCCTGCAAACTTTTGGTACAGCTTTGGAGGACAAGACTGAAAATGGTGGCCTCCCAATCTCTGCCCCAGAGGAGCCGAGAACTCGGGGTCCACTCCTCAGTGAGCCCCAGAGAAAAGAAGTCAATCACTCTTGTCTCCCCAGTCTCCGCACACTCCTTGCTCACCCCGCCTGTGACCGAGCATTTCTGTCTCTGGCATCTGACCCCATGTGGAGTCTCCAAACCCAGCAGATCCCTGTGGTGCACTCCTGCACCACTCCTCCTGGGGGAGGAAGGGGAGTCCCCCGGATCTGCGCTTGTTGCATCCCTGCTGGAAGAGCAGTGGCCAGACTGTGCCGCGGATCACGTTTTATGGCAACCCCGAGCTGAGAGCCCACTCCTCAGCTCCGTCTCTGCAGCCGGCTTTCCCGCTCCAATACCTGGGAGCTCTGCCTCACTCAGGCACCCGCGGTCTTTCTGTGACCCCGAGGGTCCTGAGACCATACTGTCCCAGCGAGGGTTCCACCCCCTGCTTAGCCACTGGAGCAACGTCCCTCAGCAGAGCCGACTTCCTAAAGTTCCGATTTTGTGCTCTGGGGCTCTATCACTTGCCAAAAGCGGCGGATGGAGACCCCCCTCCCCCATCGTCTATCCTTCCAAATATCACCTCAGATTCACTTCTCTGCACGTCCTACCTTCCAGAAAGTGGTCGCTTTTCTGTTCAGTTATTGCTATTCTTTTCTTTGATCTCCTGTTGAGTTTGTAGGTGTTCAGAATGCTTTGATCCCTATCCAGCTGAATTCCTGGGACCCGAGGAAATTCAGGTCTCCTACTCCTCTGCCATTTGCTCCTCCCCCTATAGTGTAAATTTGAAGGCTTTTTTGTATAAACTGAGGTTTTCTTCTAATCAACCATGAACTTGACTTCAATCATGGTATCTTCATTGAAATTCTTTCCAATGTTTCTCTAATCAAGTTTAAATATGTACTTTTCTTCCTCAGGTTCTGGATATACTATCTTATTTTAAGAGCCTTCAGACTTGTAGATTATACAAATATTGTACAGACATTTTTTATAATCTTATTTTTAAGATTTTATTTATTTAACAGAGAGAGAGTGTGAGAGAGAGAGCACAAGCAGGGGTAGCAGCAGAGGGAGAGAGAGAAGCAGGCTTTCCATTGATCAGAGAGCTGGATACAGGGCTCGATCCCAGAACCCTGGGATCATTACCTGAGCCAAAGGCAGATGTATAACCAACTGAGCCACCCAGGCACTTCTCTACAGACATTTTCCCTAAGATTATTGTTTTCTTGTGTTTTACTTACTAAGTGATTATTTATGTATTTATTCACCTCTTTGTGGTGTATGTGTGTATATTTATGTATAAGAATAGAGGGGAGGAGCACGTGAGTGCCTCAGTCAGTTAAGCCTCTGACTCTTGTTTTCTATTCAGGTCATGATCTCAGGGCCATGAGATCCAGCCCAGTATCAGGTTCTACACCCAGCATGGAGTCAGCTTGAGATTCTCTCTCTCCCTCTGCCCCTGTTCCCACTCGCTTACATACACATACTCTCTCTCTCTCTAAAATAAATAAATAAATCTTAAAAAATAAATAGAGGTGAGATCAAACTCTCTTTTCTTCCAGGAGGAGAGACATTTTTAATACTACTATTGGTAAGCATCATTTCACAGTGAACAGAATAGTACCTTTACCTTATACACACTGACATACACATACTGTAGCCTATAACTAAAACTTCTTTTGTGTTTTACTATTTTCTTCACACATTCTTAAGCCAATATTAGGTCCTTGAATATTTTCTCTTTTAAAAAAATTGTAGGTTAGGATGGCTGGGTGTCTCAATCGGTTAAGTGACTGCCTTCGGTTCAGGTCATGATCCTGGAGTCCTAGGATCAAGTCCTGCATTGGGCTCGTGGCTCAGCAGGGGGCCTGCTTCTCTCTCTGAACTTCTCCCCTCTCATGCTGTTTCTCACTCTCTCTCTCTCTCTCTCTCAAATAAATAAATAAATAAATCTTAAAAAATTGTAGGTTACTTCAATTCCAAAGAAACATTTCAGGGCCTCTAACTAAAATTTCTCATAATTCATATATTAACTTGAGAAGAATTCTCACTTTTATGATATTAAGTGTTCCCATTAGGAACATGGTAAATCTTTCCTTTAGTCTACATCTTGATGAGTTCCCTTCAGAAATATTTTATGGATATCTTCATAGAGGCCTCATACTGCTCTTGTTAAGATTATTTCTAATTATTTTATAGTTTTTGCTGCTATTTCAAATAGGGTAACTCCATTTATATTTATAGCTATTACATCAAATATAAAGAAAAGGTATCTGTGATTGTATATTTATAAGGTACATGGCCACTTTGAAAATTTCCCTTAAAGTGACTAGAAGAATTTAGCTTTCTCAGGTTTCAATTTTTAGCAAAAATATGAATAATCTCATTCTTCTTTTCCAATATTAATATTATATTAATGTTCTTTTCTTATTACATTTGCTAAAATGTATTTTTTTAATTTGAATAATAATAAAACGGGCTTCTTATTGTTCATAAGTAAAAACTATCCTATTGAAGTAATTTCTTATTTTAGTCAGGGTTTATGAAGAATATCTGCTATATTTTGTGAAATAACTTTCAGGATCTAGGGCCATATTAATTTGGTTTTCTCCATTATTATCTTGGTATCATGAAATGTGTTTTTCCTGATTTTGTACTCACCCTCATATTCTTGTACTTACTCTCATAATCCTATCTGTGAATATCTCACTTCTAAATTCCAATTGATAATACTTTATTTGCATCCTATAAAGTATCATTAAGCTATATTTTCTTCCTTTGTATGTTTTTATCATATTTTGATGTTAATATTATTTTGCTTTATACAATGAAGTTAGGAGCTCCCTCATTTTCTTAACGTAATTTAAATAAATTAAAACTATCCTCTAAAAATTAGAGAAAACTCATCTTTGAAACTCTGCTCACGATTCTTCATTTAGAAATATATTTTAAATCTCCTTTCCAATCTATTTTACAATGATTGACTTCTCAAGTTTTCTACTTATTCATGAGTCTATGTTGGTAATTTATCTTTTTGCTAGGAAAACATTTACATAATCTAGGTTTTCAAATTGGTTAGAATATTCTTATAATTCTTTAAATCTCATTTGTATCTGGATTATATCTCCATTTTCATCCTAATATATGTTTTTTGCTTCCCTTTTTCCTTAATTGAGCTTTATATTATAATTTATATTATTGATCTTTTAAAGAATCAGTTTTCAGATTTACTTATGCTTTTTTCAATTTTATTTTCTCAGATTATAGATTTATGTATTGTTTCCACTACTTTGTCTTAGCATATTTTGTTTGTTTTGTCTGATTTATCAAGATACATACCAAGTTCCTGTACTTTTTGTCTTTCTTCTTTAATAATGAAGGCACTTAAAGATCTAAAATTTTCTGAGAATAGCTTTAACTGTGTCCCATGGGTTTTAGTATAAAAAATGTTCCTTTTATAACTTTCTAGCTAGTTTGTAATTTCACTTTTGAATTCGTGTTGCATCTAAGGATTAAGAGACTGTTTCTTAAATTTCAAGTAACTAATTTTTCAGATCTTCTAGATTATTAGATTAACTATCTGAGAATGTGATCTGTAAAATCTCTACTTTAAAATGTTTTCATTTATTCTTTGTCAGCAAGCAGGAGGCAGAATTTATAAATAAATAAATAAATAAATAGATAGATAGATAAATAAATAAATAAATTGTTATTTTGCCTATTTGTGAAATGCAAAGTTCTCTGAATTCTCTCTCTCACCCCAATCTTTTTTTTCTCCCCCACACGCACTCAAGTGTAATTATGTTATTAAATTTCTTCTCATCTTAACTTCTTTTTGTTTACCTGACTTGACCTAATCTACATGAAACCAAATATCCCAATTTAATTGTATTTTTTAATCTCCTTAAATTCTCCTTGTGTTTCTAATACATTTCCTTTGTATAATCAGCTGCTATGTTGCTTGACAATACAAGTTTATACCGTTACTTTAACTTCATCAAGGATTGCATTTTATTAACATTTATTTTTTATTATTATACAATGTTCTTTTTATCCCATTTAACCCCAAATTCCCAACTTGTCTGATATCAGCTTTGCTCTTCTTTCATTTTAGTTTGTCTGGTGCACCTCCGCCCATTCCCTTTTCTTTTTTTTTCTTCTTTTTAAAGATTTTATTTATTTATTTGACAGAGAGAGAACGCACAAGCAGGGGGAATGGCAGGCAAAGGGATGTGGGGCTCCATCCCAGGGCCCTGGGATCATGACCTGAGCCAAAGGCAGACACTTAACCGCTGAACCGACTGAGCCACCCAGGCGTCCTTCTCCTTTTCTCTTTAAAAACACTTCTGTGGGGGGGGGCACCTGGCTGGCTTAGTCAGTAGAGCATGCGACTCTTAATCTTGGGGTTATAAGTTCAAGCCCCACACTGGGTGTAGAGATTACTTAAAAATAAAATCTTATAAAAAACAAACAAAACCCCACTTTTGTATGCATAAACGTATTTGTAGGATTTTAATTGCATAACGTTTTTCCCATTTTTGTGAAATTTTTACCATAGTTTATTTTATTTACTTATTTGATCAAATTACTGTTGATTATTTTCCTAAGTTACTTGGCTCCTTCATCCCCCCTTTTTTTTGCATCTTTATCCATATTATCTCCTATCAATATGAGCCCTCCCTGCTTCCCACCCTATAACTCATGTTAGAAATCTAGTATTTGTTAGTCTACCTTTTTCTTCATGCTGAGCATCATACACAAACCAAATATATTCACGCATACAAACATAATTATCTAGATTTTCTATTGTTTGTTTTATAAAAATGCAATCACATTATACATAATTCTCAGCATCTTGCTTCTTTTACTCATTAATACCTCATAGAAATATCTCCAGGTCAACTTATATAGCTTGTATTCATTTCCTTTAATTCTGCATAAACTTCCAAAGCATGGATATTATACAATTCATTCAATAATGTCTGTATTCATTATACATTGTTTTTTCTCTTTTCTATATTTCATAATTTTTTTACTTATTTGATTCAATTACTGTTACCTTTTTCCCTTGTCGATTTAGAAGTTCTACTGAAATTTTACCATCTACTAATGGTTACCCATCACTTTCCAAGAGCACTTTTTTCTCCAGTGCATTGCTTTCCCTTTGCTTCCAGTTCCAAGTGATACCACCGCCACAGTTTTTGGGGAACATACTGTATCTGGCCCTGTGAGCAGGAAATGTACCAGCTTCAGACTTTTTGGTTACCTACTGAGTCCTTGAGAGAGAACCCCTCTGCTCCCATCAGTTATAAATGTTAATGTCTTTCTAGTTGAAGAGATAAAGAGGACTCTCCCAAAGTCCTCTGCTTTTTGGGAACTACTTGGGGAACTGAGGGACCACAAATATGGATGGACAAATGCTGGCTTTCTTCTTAGTGCTCCACACATCTCAGTGAACCAAACTCTTCACGAAGCACAAAGCTCTAATTTGTCCAAGATATCTTCTCTCTAGGATGCAAGATTAGGCAGGCCCAGATAATAGTAAAGTCCTGCAGATGTGCCTTCTGCCAGGACCTCAGCAAAGCCAAAGGCTGGTTTTCCCCTTCAGGCTTGCTTGTCTTTGGAAGGTGCTCCACTGAGGATGAGTATTTGTAAGGGAAGGTCGAGGGCAGCAGAAACATGCACTTAGCATGCCACTGTCTCTTTCTACCTCTTGAATATTAACTATTATTTACAACTTATCTCAAATGATATCACTTCCATGAATCTTTTCTTGTTGGAGGAAGAGATGACCTTCTAGATGTGATAAGTCTCATCTAAGAAATCAGAGAACATGTCCCTCTCTAAAGTCACTTTTCAGATTCTGGTTAGTAATAATGGCAATCATTTATTTAATGTTTACAGTGTGCCAAACACTGTGCTAAGCACTTTATATGTACTTTATATGAACAACTTTGTGCTGAATACTCATGTGCTTGATTAAGGACCAAGCCACTGAGTCTCCCTAGCCCCTTCACACCAAGGTCTGTATGTTGCTGCTGGATCCTTTTGTGAATAGGCTGATTATCTAGTTGAATAATTAGAAATGGTCACTTAGAAAACAACTTGGGCATCTCCTCAATTTCATTTAATAGTAGGCATTTTAATGTATGAATAATCTGTCACCTTCATCGACTACATATCTGTACTAGCTTCATTATCATCGGTAGAGTTAATAATTGATTTCAAATCTTCAGCTGTCTATAATTTTCTTATTTCCATCTGAAAATAACTAACCACTTAAAGCCCCTGATTTATTTTGAAGCAGTTTTTTTTTTTGTCCCTTATACAGTTCAAGTAAAATAAAATTCCTTCACATTTGACCATATTGGATAGAATTTGCCTATGAAAAAAAGTAATGTATTGGATCAAAATTTTTACCATCAGTATGATTGATATATAATTGGTAGTGATTTGAGATTAATTTCTTCTTGATATAAACAACATAAAGTAAAATTGCTACATTCCCAGTACAGATAAAGATTATTTTGCATATGCTATCCTGGTGCTTTGTATGATGAACAACTCAACCAAGACCCAAAGTATCCTTTCACATCATATATATAGCCTATGTTTTAAAATACCATTGCAAGGTAGAACGCGATGATTCCCAATTCTTTAGAGTTGCAGAAGTGGGTTATGACTCACTGTACTTGCCACATATATGAACCCTTGCTTGCTCTCCTAAAAGGATGTATTACTTTAAATTTTAGAGTTGAGTTTTTTAGTACTATCTAAATTCTATAACACTTTTTGTGCTATCTGAAACACCAAATGAGTATTGAGGCTCACTGAATGCAGAATCTCAGGATATCAGTTACGAATAAGGAGGAGTCAAATAATTCCAAGAAGCTCAGTTACATTCTTGACACTCATGTACAGACAGAAGTGCCCTTCCTGGCACTTTGTGGCATTCTTTCCCTCACTCACTGATGATTCATTTATTTAATAGACAGTTATTGAACATCCAGTGTGGACCAGACGCTGGGCTAGGCACCCTAGTGAATAATACACAATTCCAAACCTGTTGTTGATGAAAGGAAATTATTTGTTCAGTCTATCCCACCCACCCCACAATGTAAGTTCTATGAGGAGAGAAACTTTGATTTTTTGTGGATGCATCCCAGAATTCAGAAAAGTGCTGGCAATAAAAGAATGGTAAGTAAACGGCTAAGGGTAATTCACTGTAACTCGTGCTATGCTATAGTACTAGAGCAGGAAGAAGGCTTTTTTTTTCTTTTCTGTAAAAAAGCAGATAGTAAGTATTGTAGGGTTTGGAGGACCATTAGAATTCTGCCATTAGCTTAAAAGAGCCATAGACAGTATATCAACAAATGGACGTGGTTGTATTTCAATAACTTTTATTATAGAAAACAAGCCGCAGGCTGGTTTTGGTCTGAGGACCGTAGTTAGAAATATACATAGGAAGCCTATATCCACAGACTCATCTGTGGAGGGTTTAGGAAGGCTTTCTAGAAAAGCTTAAATTAGTAGTTTTCAAATGTGAGCATGCATGTGCATCAGAGTCAACTGGAGGACTTGTTAAATCATCAGCTTAGAGGTCTGAGGTGCGACCTGAAAATGTGTATTTCTAATGAGACCTAGGTGATACTGATGTTTTGGGCATACTTTTTAAATAATGTAGCTGTCATCATTGAAAAGCTATATTTGAATATTTTTAAAAGTTTAAGTAAACTATAATGATTTGTTAGGGGAGTGAGAATGTATGTATATAGTGTATACTTGTCATCAAATGATTGGTGAGTTTATCACACAAACTTATAATGTGTTAAGTGCTGTAAGAGCCCTGTGCTTATTCTCTTCAGATGCTCATCATAATGTCTAATTTTCTAGTGTATGCATTGTTTTTTCTTTCTTTTTTCTATCTCCACAATCAGACTGCAAGCTCCATGAGGGCAGGGACTTGTCCCTTGTTTACCAGCATATCTCCAGGATTTAGCTCCATGCGGGCACATGGCAGGTGCTGAGAAAAAAATGTGGAATAGAAGGTTGGATGAGTAAATTAAACGATTTCAAGATGTCGCTAAGTTGATTAAAAACTTGAAAAATATTTAGTTAGAGTATGTGTTGTAACAATTGTTATAACAATAAAATATTAGAAAAATTATAACGGAGTATTTTATAAGTATATAGTAGCTCAAAAACAAAATAAATAGTGGCCATGAATAAGTGAAAATGTTGATCCAAAAAGGGGATTTTTTCATTTTTATTTTTATACTTTTAGAAGAGCAAGTCTGAGAGTTGTAAAGCAGCTAACTCCTATTTGGATTTTTCCCCATAATACAACTGATTTTGTGAACATTTATTCTGTGTCCTTCTCAGAGAAAGCAAAAAGTGTTCAAAGAACAAAGTAAATAAGGTCAGTGTGATATGTGAAGAAGAAAAATAAACAGCGTAAGGAAATAGCAACATTCCTTTAACAGCCCATCACTAATAATATGTCAGCAAGTGTGAGATCATCTTTAACTGGCAGTTCAACGGAAATAGATCATTTAAGTAAGGAAGGCAGTCTTACTAAATTCAACACACCTATCAACAATTGCTTAACTATGTCACAAAATTGAAAGACAATGGCATAAAATAAATACATAATAAAAAACTATAGCATGCAAATTAAAATCCTAGTCTTTCAAAATGGCTTTGGACTGAAACTTCAATCAGATTTAACAAACCGAATTTTTAATAAGCTATCATGTTTTATTTTTTAAAGTATAGGATTTGTCTTTAAATGGAAGAAACGTTCTTAGCTTAGTCTCCTTTAGAAGGAAGCTCTTTTTGAGGGAAGAGGAAAGTTATTTTTATGCTGAGCACTACAAAATACATATTAACAAAAATTGTTTTAGGCATGAACTATGTATGAATCTAATCTCTTCTTGCCATAGATGTACATACACTCTGTTGGCCCTTGTATGTCTATGAGAAAAGGAGATGAACTACAATTCTTTGAACCATTGAAATAAATAATAATTATAATAATATTCACACAAACAGAATGTATTCTTTGTTTTACCATAATATAATCATAGGTCTCCAAGGATAGAGAAGGAATGTGTAAAGGGAGTGGGAAAACCTTCCCCCCCAATCCCCAGTGATCTTGCACAAGTTCCACATGGAAGAGTCACCATTTAGATGCTGGCCATACCCATCTCATTGGAAGCCAAGAGGATCACAAGAGAGAGCACTAATTAAGTCAAATGACTTCTGCCCATTTCCCCATTCCTGATCCTAGAAAAAGGCAGCAGAGGAATGAAAAAGCTGTTCTTCTTCATACTGAGGCTCTCCAACTGAAGGTCAGCCATTATTATGCAAAGGGAATAATACAAGCTTAAAATGTTCAACTGATTTAAATTGTACTGTATTGGATTGGACTTTTTTTTTTTTTTTAACCCAAAAGTGACCAGAAAGTTATGGGATTGCCTGAGACAGGAAAGGGAGGTTCTGAATAATGTTTCTGAAAGTAGAAATTAGAATTTCTTTAAATCTAAATATCAGGTGCCTGGTGGCCAGTCAGTTAAGCATCTGCCTTCGGCTCAGGTCATGATCCCAGGGTCCTGGGATTGAGCCCTACGTGGGGATCGAGTTCCACATCTCGATCCTGCTTCTTCCTTTCCCTCTGCCTGTTGCCCCTGCTTGTGCCCTCTCTCACTATCTCTCTCTCTCTCTCTCTCTCATGGACAAACAAAATCTTAAAAAAAAAATTTAATGTTGTAAATATCATCTAAGCACAAATATTTAACAAATTACTTACCGATACAGATTTCTAATACTAGCCAGAATAATTCATTTTATCTAGTCCAATACTTCTTTGATGGTAGCCACTAAAGATGTTTTGTAAAGAAGCAGAGTCATTTCCCTTAATACAAATTCAAAAGTTTAATGATATTTCCCTACCTTGATCTTGACTTCATCCTTCATTAAACTAAAATCTTTTTAACCTAATTCATGTTTAAGCCTTCTGTACTCTCATTTTGTCTCAAGTTTGTTCTTTCAAGTTTGAGTTATTCAAGTAAATAAGTCAATGTTAACATTATCCATTGTCTTCATGATTTTTTTTTTTTACTCTTAGGTGATTACTACTCCCAGACTTTATCTTTTCTAACTGAAAATCTTATACTTTAAGGCTTGTCACACAAGGCTCCAGGCTTTACATTGTATTTGAGTTAAATCTGTCAAAGGCAACACTAATTTTTTGTGGCTTCAGAAGAGACCTAGTCAAAATGTTCTTTTAAACCAGAGAACCCACACATGGTGTTGAATTGATTACATGATGGTGGAGTTCATTTATAGAGCAGTAAGTTAATTTTCCCAAGGCTAATAACTTCATTTACTGCTTGAGGAACTAAATTCAATTTTCTGTAAAAAAGAAATATTGGCTAAGTAAGCAAATACAATAACCTATAACAAACTTATTTTATAAGTTTACTGGTTATCACAAACTGTGTATATGAATATTATGCTTCTGGGAAATTAACCAACCAAAAAGTTCATAGTTATATAGTGGAATATCTTGGGCTGTTCTCTCATTTGCAGCAAACATGAAGAGAGAAGCTCATATAATCATGATAAGAAATGGAATATGTATAGATTTTTACTTAAGTAACACATTCACATTGGGCTGCATTCCAACACAACTCTTAATTGTAGAACTATTATAATCATGGAAATATAAATGTTTTCTTGTTGTCTTTCATTTTTGTTGCTTAGAAGGGCAATTTCACATGTCATTTCAGTACTTATGTTATGAGAAGAAAATAAAGTCAAAATTATTTTCTTCACTAGGTCTGTTATCCAATTCTAATATAAAATACTTTCTTTTATAAATAAAGTCAGTCAAATTAAAGCCTATAATTTCTGATCTTTACTAATAAAAGCTACTTGTATTTTATCTCAATTGTCCTCAACCACATTATTGTATTTCTGAGGCTGAGAACCAGAAATTTCAAATGTGGCTATTTCAGCAGTTTAGGGCAATGTAGGATGAGAACTTTTTTGTTTTGTTTCCAAAATCTTTCTTAGTGAGAGCAAATATTTCTTGATCTTGTTTGGACACAAAATCATACTGAGAAAATATCATTAGTAGATAGTCTTTGGGGAATTTAGACTCCTGTGTTTGAAAGAAAAGCCTAAAGTCACAAATTCAATGTTTTTGAAAATATTCATTTACTCTATGCAAAGAAGCATGCTGAGGTTCAAAGAGGGACAGGCCAAGTCCCTGTATTCAAGATATTCAGAGCTGAATGTACATGGTGTTTTACAAATGTACTAGATAATTATAAATGAGGAGCGTGTTATAAAACCACTGTATAATTGCTAGTAAAGCAGCTCTCTTTAAAAATGTATTAATGGGGACGCCTGGGTGGCTCAGTTGGTTAAACGTCTGCCTTCAGCTCAGGTCATGATCCCAGTGCCCTGGGATTGAGTCCCACATCAGGCTCCTTGCTCAGCAGGGAGCCTGCTTCTCCCTCTGCCTGCAGCTCCCCATGCTTGTACCCTTGCTCTCTCTCTGTCGCCCACGCTCTCTCTCTAACAAATAAATAAAATATTTAAAAAATTAATTAATTAATTAATTAAAAAATTAAAATGCATTAATGATTCTCTAATTAATTTTGGTATACTTTTAAAGAATGATGGAGCATCAAACAGATGCCTGAAGAATCCTAATTCTATATTTTCAATGTTTTGGAGGCTTGCTAAGGGTTCAGTAATTATTGGAGGCATTTAATAAATTTTAATTATTTGTCACAAGTTTCAAAACATTAGAATCCAGTGAAAAATATGAACTCTTTGGCAAGCCTCAGTTAACACAAACTTTCCATTAACCAAAATACCTTAGCCTAAATCACTGCAAGGCAAAGGGAGATTTATCATACTGTCAGGAAACTTACATTCTAAAAATAAATCGATGTTTGATTTTGAGGAAACATATGCTATATACAGTAATCTTAGAATCAGATGTATTAAAAATATATTTCTCAATTTTTTTTCTTGTTGAAATTATTTTTTCTGGAAAACTATGGATAGAGTTTATCTCTTCACATTTGGTAAAGTATTGCTTTCCTATTTCTTCATTGAATTTTCTAGGCTAAAATAAATATCTGCTTTTTAATTCATCATTTTAAATTTATTTCTTGAACATCTATTCCCAGTGTTTTATTCAATTCCCAATATTTGAACCACAATTAAAATCAAAAGCCTCCAAAAAAAAAAAGCCTCAATCTTCTCAGCCATGTTACGAAATTATCCACCATGTGTCACTCTTCTCTCCCTTAGCTTCTTCACACTTCATTGTCTCATACACTCACTCACAGAGAACAAAGAGAACATTTGTAAATCAAGGAAATACTATATAGTTAGTACAGGAGTAGGAAATGAAAGGATAGATGGGCAGGCAATAAGTAATCAGGTACAATACAGCAAACGGGAGGATGGGAGAAGCAGCAAAAAAATGTAGAAGATGAAGGAAGGAGAAGCGCTGAGAGAATTGTTCACAAAGTTATCACAGAATATTTGCTAATGATGTCTAGTCTTTCCATTAACCATTTGAAGGTGAGCCTTTATTAGGTTAGCTTTAAGGCTCAAAGCACTTCATGCATTGTAATACATTTAACAGGTACTTCATAATAGGCTTAATTACTGTTAAGAAAAGAAACCTTTCATTTCTTTACAAACCCAAACATAATTGTTGCTATAACTATGAAATAATGAAGTACATACTTTTATACCATGACATGTACAATTGATTTTTAAGGAATGCTGTTACATTTACTACTTGCATAATTGTAGACTTTGTTCTGGTTATATCATGGCATTGTGAACACAACTTACACAAATTGCAGTGGTTATAGGTTTTCCCAGAGTTAATCTATATTTGGTTAAATGTGTTGAAGTATAAGGGTTTTTTTTTTAAGTTTAAACATGTTCTCAATCTGTTTTTAATTTTCTGCCATTTAGTTTTACAAGGCACAGTATTGTAGAAAATTGTGCCACTCATTTCTAAAATGCCATAAAACCTCTTGTACAATAATTAAGTCAGGCCCCATATAAAATTCATTTCTTGTTCATTCCTTTCGTAATAGAAGTTTGTGTCCACAGTTTAACCTAAAAGAAATATATTAGTGCCCAAACCACAAGAAGTAAAGACAAAAAAACAAGACATACAAGTTTAACAGAAACTCTTATTTATTTAAATTATTGATATGGGAATAAATGTACCTTTTAAATCTAAATATCTCTTTAGGGTCTGCATTTCTCTAGTTTCTTTTCAAAATGAAGGATCAAACATAGTATTTTTTCCATCTGCTAAGACAAAGCAAAGATCAACACAAACATAATAGGTCCTAATCTCCTTTATTTGTAGGAGTGTTTGTTATAGAAATAGACTTTCCTGAGGACAAAGTGGGATGAAAAGAAAGTATTTTATTGTGGCAAGAACTCTGAACTTAAAGTGAGGTGGAAAAATTCCTAGATCTGCTCTACCACCAACACATCACGCTAGACACATGTGGGCTATGTGGCCAGGTGCTCTGAATTAAAGCTCCACCTCTAAGCTGAGAGGATAAATCCACAGCATTTACATCGTGTTCCCGAGTGGCTACAGGGAATCCATAAGTCTTTTATTCTGGTTATGTATATATACATAGTTGTGGTAAAATACACATATCATAAAATTTACCATTTTAACCATTTTAAGTGCACAGTGCTGTAGTATTAAGTACATATCCACTGTTCTGTAATCAATCTCCAGGACTTTTCATATCCAAATTCTATACCCATTAATGGACTCCCCACTTTCCCTTCCTCCCACCCCTGGGAACCACCGGGCTACTTTCTGTTTCTATGAGTGTCCTACTCTAGATACCGCAGATTAAGTGGAACCATGCAGGATTTGCCCTTTTGTGACTGGCTTTTTTCACTGTTCATCCATGTTGTGGCATGTGTCAGAATTTCCTTCCTTTTCAGGATGAGTAATGCCCCATTGTGTGTAAATTCTACATTTTGTTTAACCATTCATCTGTTGATGGACATTTGGGTTGATTCCACCTTTTGACTATCATGAATAACACTGCTATACACATGGGTATACAAATATCTCTTTAAATATTTAAATATGTTTTTAAGTAATGAGTAAGTGAACATTAAAATGAGTCAGAAGCCAAAGTTTTACCTTTTGCTGATCTCCGGTATATTAATGTGTCTTTGTAATGATGTTTGAAAAGTGATGTTTAGTTTGCTTTTGTGTTTACATACATCTGAATTTTTACAAATACGACATTAGCTATAAAGTTTATGCTGTAAGATTGGACTTTTATTTAAATCCCAGCCTGAACATGTCTGCTCATGAACAGAGAGGACACTGCTAAAGCACTCAGACAACATACACAGTTAAACACCAGGCAATCTGTGGGCATTTCTGCTTGCTCCATGTTTTCTTCTGGTATATAGTAACTTGTACAAGTAAACATATACTATATCATGTCATGATAATATCATGCTATGATTATATTCTTAGTGTATAAGTATTATTTGATAACTCACTTTTCATATCTCTGACAAGAATACCAGCAATTGTTACATAATGGTGGGAGATCTTTTCAATCACTTAGACAAAATATTTATCAGCTACTAGTTTTCTCCACAACTTTGCCAATGTGGTGAAATCTTACACATCTATTTTTTTTTTTTTTTTTTTTTTGGTCAGAGAGAGAGAGAGCACAAGCAGGGGGATGGGCAGGTAGAGGGAGAAGCAGGCTCCCCACTGAGCAGGGACCCCAATGCGGGACTCTATCCCAGGACCCCAGGATCGTGACCTGAGCTGAAGGCAACTGCTTAACCAACTGAGCCACCCAGGCATCCCCCTACACATCTTTTACAACAGTGCAAGAGTCACCTCCTCCAGGGAGTGCCATAGAACTCAGCTCCCTAACCTCACAGAGCTGCTCTCTCCTTTTGTTTCTCCATGGTAGCCTATACATTGTGGCGTGCTTCTTTCAGTCTGTCTTTGACGTTTTGTTCCTCTTATTTTTACTAATCTAATTTTCCCTCTTCACTGTAAATTTCTTAAAGGCAAAGGCTATGTCTTTATTCATCTCTGTAGACCATTGTGCAATAATCATTCAGTAAAAGATTTATGAAAGGGGCCACCTAAATTAAGTTAAAGTTAATCCTCAAAGGACTTCATACATTGTAATATACTTAGCAGGTGCTTCATAATAGCCTTAATTATAATCCATGCATGAATAGACACACGTTAAGAGTCCCTACTCTTCTAGATAGTTTACTTGATGAGTATCCTAAGGTTCCAAAGTGATCCGTTTTAAAAAGTAGTTGCTGGGGAGGGGGGGAGGAGCAAGATGGCGGAGCAGTAGGAGACCAAAATTTTGTCTGGTCCCAGGAATTCAGCTAGATAGGGACCAAACTATTCTGAACACCTATGAACTCAAAGGGGATCAAAGAAAAGAATAGCTACAACTCTCTGAACAGAAAAGCGACCACTTTCTGGAAGGTAGGAGATGTGGAGAAGTGAATCCAAGGTGAAATTCGGGAAGCTAGTCGGCGGGGGAGGGGGCCCTGTCAGCCTCTACTGGCAAGTGATAGAGCCGAGGAGCACAAAACCAGAAGTTTTAGAAGTCGACTCCACTGAGGGACATTGCTCCAGTGGCTAAGTGGGGGGGGGTGGAACCCTCGCCGGGATAGTGTGGTCTCAGGACCCTCCGGGTCACAGAAAGACCTGGGGGTGGTGGTGGATGAGTGCGGCAGAGCTCTCAGGTATCAGAGCGGGGAAGCCGGCTGTAGAGACGGAGCTGAGGTGCGGGCTCTCAGCTCAGGGTTCTCATAAACTGTGATCCACGGCACAGTCGGGCCACTGCTCTTCAGCAGGGACCCAACAAGCAGCAGATACAGGGAGATTCCCCTTCCTCCCCCAGGAGGAGCAGCGCGGGAGCACACCACAAGGATCTGCTAGGTTTGGAGACTCCACATGGGGTCGTGTGCCAGAGATGGAAACGCTCGGTCACAGGCCAGGTGAGCAAGGAGTGCGGCCGGAGACCGGGGAGACAGGAGTGACTGACTGCTTTTCTCTGGGTCTCACTGAGGAGGGGGGTCCCTGAGTTCTCAGCTCCTCTGGGGCAGAGATTGGGAGGCCGCCATTTTCACTGTCCTCCCCCAAAGCTGTAGGGGAAGCTTGCAGGGAACAAAAGCTCCCAAGAGCAAACCCAAGCAGATTACTTAGCCCAGACCCAGTAAGGGTGGGGCAATTCTGCCTCTGGCAAAGACATTTGCGAACCATGGCAACAGGCCCCTCCCCCAGAAGATCAGCAAGAACAGCCAGCCAAGACCAAGTTTACCAATCATTGAGAACAGCAGAACTCCAGAGCTAGGGGAATACTGCACATAGAATTCATGGCCTTTTTCCCATGATTCTTTAGTCCTTCAAAGTTATTTTTTTTAATTTTCTTTTTCTTTCTTTTTTTTAATTTTTCTTTTTCCCTTTTTCAACCATCTTATCAATCCCTTTTTTAAAAAATCTTTTTTATTCTTCATTTTTCGAGTCATATTCTATCCCTTCATACTAGTTAACCTTATTCTTGGTATATATATATATATATATATACACATAAGTAGTTCTCTCATATATATGTTGTTTTGGGGTACAGTTTCTTCTAACAGACCAAAATATACCCTAAATCTCTAGTGTATGGCTTTGTTCTAGTCTCCTGCCTGATCACATTCTCTCCCTTTTTTTTTTTAAATCTTCTTCTTTCTTTTTTCAACCAACTTCTTATCTTATCAATTCCTTTTATAAAATCTTTTGTTATTTTCATCTTTATGGTCATATTCCATCACTTCAACGTATTTACCCTAATTTTTGTACATGTTTTTCTTTCTTTAAAATTTTGGGAGGCACTTTATTCTGACAGACCAAAATATGCCCAATCTATTGTGTGGCACTGATCTATGCACCAGCCCAATCATATTTGATCATATTTTGTTTTTTTTTGTTTGTTTGTTTGTTTTGTTTTGTTGTTCTTGTTGTTTTTTATCTTTTTCTTTTTCTTTTCTTTCCCTTTCTTTTCCCCCAATTTCAGGTCTCTCCTGATTTGTTTAGTGTATACTTTTCTGGGGTTGTTGTTACCCTGTTAGCATTTTATTCTCTCATTCATCTATTCTTCTCTGGACAAAATGAAAAGATGGAAAAACTCACCTCAAAAAAAAGAACAAGAGGCAGTACTGACTTCCAGGGACCTAATTAATACGGACATTAGTAAGATATCAGAACTAGAGTTCAGAATGATGATTTTAAAGATACTAGCTGGGCTTGAAAAAAGAATAGAAGTTATTAGAGAAACCCTTTCTGGAGAAATAAAAGAACTAAAGTCTAACCAAGTCGAAATCAAAAAGACTATCAATGAGGTGCAATCAAAAATGGAGGCTCTAACTGCTAGGATAAATGAGGCAGAAGAGAGAATTAGTGATATAGAAGACCAAATGATGGAAAATAAAGAAGCTGAGAAAAAGAGAGATAAACATAAACAACTACTGGATCACGCTGGCAGAATTTGAGAGATAAGTGATACCATGAGATGAAACAATATTAAAATAATTGGGATCCCAGAAGAAGAAGAAAGAGAGAGAGGGGCAGAAGGTATATTGGAGCAAATTATAGCAGAGAACATCCCCAATTTGGGGAAGGAAACAGGCACCAAAATCCAGGAGGCACCAAGAACCCCCCTCAAAAATCAATAAAAATATGTCAGCACCCCGACATCTAATGGTAAAACTTACGAGTCTCAGAGACAAAGAGAAAATCCTGAAAGCAGCTCAGAACAAGATTTCTGTAACCTGCAATGGTAGAAACATTAGATGTACAGAAATCAATGGCATTTCTATACACCAACAACAAGACAGAAGAAAGAGAATTAAGGAATTGATTCCATTTACAATTGCACCCAAAGCCATAAGATACCTAGGAATAAATCTAAACAAAGAGGAAAAGGATCTGTACTCAGAAAACTATAAAATACTCATGAAAGAAATTGAAGAAGACACAAAGAAATGGAAAAACGTTCCATGCTCATGGATTGGAAGAACAAATATTGTGAAGATGTCAATGCTGCCTAGAGCAATCTACACATTTAAAATACCATCCACTTTTTTCAAAGAAATGGAACAAAAAATACTAAAATTTGTATGGAACCAGAAAAGACCCTGAATAGCCAAAGGAATATTGAAAAAAAAAACAAAGCTTGTGGCATCACAATTCCGGACTTCAAGCTCTATTACAAAGCTGTCATCATCAAGACAGTATGGTACTGGTGCAAAACAGTCACATAGATCAATGGAACAGACTAGAGAGCCCAGAAATGGCCCCTAACTCTATGGTCAACTCATTTTTGACAAAGCAGGAAACAATGTCCAATGGAAAAAGACAGTCTCTTCAACAAATGGTGTTGGGAAAATTGCACAGTCACATGCAAAAGAATGAAACTGGACCATTTCCTTACACCACACACAAAAATAGACTCAAAATGTTTGAAAGTCCTAAATATGAGACAGGAGTCCATCAAAATCCTAAAGGAGAACACAGGCAGCAACCTCTTCGACCTCAGCTGCAGCAATTTCTTCTTAGAAATATTGCCAAGGGCAAGGGAAGCAAGGGCAACTTGGGATTTCATCAAGATAAAAAGTTTTTGCACAGTAAAACAGTCAACAAAACCCAAAGACAACCAACAGAATGGGAAAGGATATTTGCAAATGACATATCGGATTAAGGGCTAGTATCCAGAATCTGTAAAGAACTTATCAAACTCAACACCCAAAGAACAAATGATCCAATCAAGAAATGGGCAGAAGACAGGAGCAAACATCTGCAAAGAAGATATCCAAATGTCCAACAGACACATGAAAAAGTGCTCACCATCGCTTGGTATTGGAGAAATCCAAGTCAGAACCTCAATGAGATACCACCTCACACCAGTCAGAATGGCTAAAATTAACAAGTCAGGAAATGACAGATGTTAGCGGGGATGCAGAGAAAGGGGAACCCTCTTACCTTGTTGCTGGGAATGTAAGCTGATGCAGCCACTCTGGAAAACAGTATGGAGGTTCCTCAAAAAGTTGAAAATAGAGCTGCCCTACAACCCAGGAATTACACTACTGGGTATTTACCCCAAAGATACAAAGGTAGTATTCTGAAGGGGTACATGCACCCCAATGTTTATAGCAGCAATGTCCACAATAGCCAAACTGTGGAAAGACCCAAGATGTCCATCAACAGATGAATGGATAAAGAAGATGTGGTATATATAATGGGATATTATGCAGCCATCAAAAGGAATGAAATCTTGCCATTTGCAATGACGTGGATGGAACTGGAAGATATTATGCTGAGCGAAGTAAGTCAATCAGAGAAAGACATGTATTATATGATCTCACTGATATGAGGAATTCTTAATCTCAGGAAACAAACCGAGGGTTGCTAGAGTGGTGGGGGGTGGGAGGGATGGGGTGGCTGGGTGATAGACATTGGAGCGGGTATGTGCTATGGTGAGCACTGTGAATTTGTAAGACTGTTGAATCACAGACCTGTACCTCTGAAACAAATAATACATTATATGTTTAAAAAAAAGAAGATAATAGGAAGGAGAAATGAAGGGGGGGAAATTGGAGGGGGAGACAGACCATGAGAGACTATGGACTCTGAGAAACAAACTGAGGTTTCTAGAGGGTAGGGGGTGGGAGGATGGGTTAGCCTGGTGATGGGTATTAAAGAGGGCATGTACTGAATTGAGCTCTGGGTGTTATAGGCAAACAATGAATCATAGAACACCACGTCAAAAACTAATGATGTTGATTAACATAATAAAAGAAAAGAAAAGAAAAGAATGCTGCAATAAACATAGGGGGCATACAAAACAAATGTAATTGTCTTGTACCACAACTTACCTGTGTGATTGAGGATTTTCTCTGAAAATTACAATCAAAGCAAAATACAGAAATAAAATTGGATATTGTAGCTCATGGCAACTATTACATTCAGATTTTTAGACACTTGTATTAATTAAAACATTCATTGTCTTATTAAGTTCAAAAATATAGCTATCTTTTTAGAGATTTATTTATTTATTTGAGAGAGAAAACGCATGTGCATGTGCACCTGAGGGTGAGGAGGGACTGGGGAAGAAGGAGAGGGAGAATCTCAAGAAGCCTGCCCAGAGTGCAAAGCCCAACATGGGACTCGATCTCACAACCTTGAAATCATGACCTGAGCCCAAATCAAGAGTCTGACACTCAGTCGGAGCCACCCAGGTGCTCTAAAAATATAGCTATTTTTAATTTAAATTTGTAAGATAAATTTATGCTAATTAAATTCCACTTCTATCAGTGTGGTATATTAGGTTTGCACATGCAAACTTACTTGGTAAAATGAAATTCTATTAATAAAACAAAAATTTTTCAAAAACTTGTCAGACAATCCCTGAGGATTCTTCCAGCTCTCATGGTTTATGAGTGAATAGTCCTCTTCTGTCATGTCTTCACACTGTCAATCATGTTTCATTTAGATAGTCCATGGAAATCTGCTCCAAAACTGCATTACCAAACTATGCTGGGCAAAGCAAGACCCCATCCATGTGGTGAACTCAAGGAGAATTCTTCAAGGAAGAGCTATAGAGTCCACTCTTCTTCCCCTTATGAGTTCATAAGCTTTACTCTGACCAAACTACACACTGGTTGTTCCACCTGATTATACAGTTGTGTGTTCTAAAAGAATGACCTCCAGTTATAGGACAGGAATGTTTCTGAGTGTTACATGGTGCACTATGTCTACAAATAATATTGTAGGGATGACCAAGTGTACTTGGTAAGTTCAATTCCAAAGATACACATTAACACCCACTCAGTGCCAGGTCCAATGCTAGAATCTGGTAATATCTCTTTCTTCTCTTTATAGAGAAGTTTTTTTAAAAGAAAAGCTACATATTTATCACCTCCTCCTACTCACCTTCCGTTCCTTCTTCAACCTTCGGCCATCAGGTTTACACTTCGCTACTCCATATAAACCACTCTGTAAAAGACCCTCATTACTTTCTAATTGCCAAACTCAATAGACTCCTTTCAATTTTCACCCTATTTTACCTCTGCTGCATTTGTCATGTTGACTGCTTATTTTTGCCTTCACTTCCATAAATCCATTCTATCTTCTGTTCCTGACTTTTTATATTTTTCATCTTAGAGTTCCTTTTTATCTAGTTATACCTTAAATGCTATATTTCCCAGTGTTGTGTCCTTTCTTCCCTTCTCTTCTCTTCTTTTCTCTTCCCTCACTAGATGATCTCATCTGTATACATGGCTATCAGTTATATACTGATAGATTCCAAGGCCACAGTTCTTACCCGGAGCTTTCCCTTGATGCCCATTTGTCTCTTTTTGGAAACCCAATATGCACCCCAATCTAAATCTATCTAAAACTGACCTTGTTACTATCCTCCTAGATTTATTTCATCCTCCCTTTCTTGCCTAAACTATTGCAAAGCTTCCCAAATTATCTCCTTGTTGCCAAATTTCCACCCCTGAGTCTATCCACTAAGTCCTTTGTCAGAATGAACTTGCCTACCGCATGTACCCTCTGACCTTTGTCCCACATTTTCCTTATATAAACCTGGAAGTATTTTCACCATTTTGGGGACAGTCTTGAGGCACTAGTCTTCTGTCTTCCTGGTGCTGGCCTCACTGAAATAAATTCCTTTCTTGTTTCACCCCCCCAAAAAATAGGAAATAGAATTTGCCACTTCCCTGCATAAAACTCATTCCTGACCCCAAGTATCCACACAATAAAGTCCAAATTCCTTCATGTGATGTTACAAGCTTTCCTGACCATATCCCTACCTACAATTACAGCCCTATTTTTTATACTGCCTCCCACAAATTTCCAATTTTCAAATAAACAACCCTATACCTTTTTCCACACTGGTCCAAATATGTAGACTATTTTACATCACAGTTTGTCCATCTGTGTCCATCCTTCAAAATAGTTCAAGGGTTGATCTCTAATGAAGTTTTCTGTCACTCGACCTTACATCCCAACAGACAAAAAGACTCTATCTTTGGTGAGTCCACTATAATCAATACATACTTCCATCATGGCACCTACAATTATTAACCCTATTTTTTAATGTGTTTGTTTTGCCCTCACATACTGTAAGCTTCTTCAGGACAGCAGTTACACCTTATTTGTCATTTTATCCCTAATCTGTCACATATTAAGTATGCAATTGGTGACTGACAAAACCATGATTACATGAATAAATTAATGTAAATATTTCTTCCCCTCAACCATTTCAAAGCCTAATGGGGAAACATACACAAACATCAAAAATTATAATAGAGTATATATCTGCAATGGTTGACTTGTTTGCCTTCTGATGTTATTTCTGGATAGGTCAAGGGAAAACACATACATTCATTGTGAACAAGAAGTGTTTTTCTGTGTCTTTTGCAATTTGTTTAGATCGTTCCTGTCATTTCCTAGTTCTACTATAGCTAGAGAGTTGGTTTTATATATCCCTTAAATAAAATAAGCTAAATACACACATAGATCTGAGTACAATTTTGTAATATAAAATCAGTAAAACTATCTATATGATTTATTTTCAGAGGAATGAGTTTTATGAGAAATATGTGAGAAGATACCCCTTTTCAAGAAAAATGTATTTTACTATGACCTGTATTCTCCAGTTAATGGTGGTTATGAATTAGAGTTCATTTAAAGTTGTTGTGGTTTTACCTGTTGACAAATTGTATAATAGACTAAATAGGAGGATACAAAAAAATCAAGTGGAAACAGGACCCAGTATTTCAAATTCTGAATTATTCTCCAGGCATTAGTCATTTTTTTCCCGTTGCAGTAGGGTCAGGGTGAGAGGGCTGAAGTAGATGGAGGAATGATGAATGTAATGAGGGGAAGAAGTTGAGGAAATTATTCTAGAACCCATGATTTAAGTTTCAAATAAAGATACTTTCTAAAGGAAATAAAATTGGTGATCTCAGTTTGCTCCCTAGCAACTACTGTAGCAGAGATGCAATTTGAATGCATCAGTGTGTTTCACATATTGGGAATCTCTGTGGAAACGTATAATGAGCTCCTGTTGGGGCAGTTTTCCATATTATGCTTCAGTGCTAGGGCATGCATTTGTCCGGATGTCTGTAGCATCCTGAGCTGCTCAACAAATTTTAAACATTTTGGAGATAAAAATAGTTTGAGGCTTTCCCTAAGCACTCTCCAAAGTACCAAGCTGATAACAAAGTGCAGCCCAAAACCCTTAAAAATTGAAGCCTGCCTTACCTGGGTACTCAGCATGACAAGAAATTGGCTGACATTTACATGGAAAACCACATATTCCACATGGCTATTGATGAGCTTATTTTCAGAAAGAAATACAGTTGTCATCTAATCAAAATGTAACACATTGGTATGAAATTTGATGAGCTAGCACAAAGTCAATTGTTTGATGTCTTATTTCCAATTAACTTAAGACGTATTATAATTTTCCCTGTTTCTTAACAGTTCACTTTAAAAAAATCCATTCATAAAAATTAGACAGAATGTGCTTAATTTAAATACCTATCTTTATCGGCTTCTATTTCCATCCCTTTCTTTTTCAATCCCTTGCTTTTTTTTCCTCTCTCGCCAAATGAAGATGAGAAGTGAAGAGAGACTGCCATCTATCGGTGTATAGGAAACATTTATGAAATAGTTGAACAGTACCAGGTATTGTAATGGTTTTACCAAGGACATTGCCAGAGGCGAAGAAAAGGTTGTGAGGCTTTACACTCTTTAAATGAAACCCTGGTTGATATATTCATTCATTCATTCTCTGATTTCAACAAAATTGAATGTAGAACTTCCAGTGCCAAGCACTGAGCTAAAGCCATAAAACCCAGAGATTTCTAAATCATGGTACTTGATAGAAAAACCATTTGATTTTCCTTCCCTCCTCTGTTCATGTACTGCCGATAGTATACAAACCTGTTTTTGTAGCATGCACTTGAGTTAATGGATTGAGCCTCTGAGGATAATTTCTGGAAAATATTAAATATTTACAGGCTATGTTGCCAGCAAAAAATCCCAGGAGGACTCCAGGAACATACAAATCTTGTAAATACCTTTTCTTCACTCATTCAAAATTCAGTCTACTTATTTTAATATATTTAATAATTCCTTTAAATATTACCATTCACAAAGGAATGGAGAAAAAGTAGAAAAGTAGTTGTATTGAGTGTGTTCCTTAATAGGGGACACAGAATAGGAATATTTGAAGTGCTACACAATAAACACAGATATTGATTTCACAACATTAATACTGATCAATACATCAAGAACATTCAGCATATACCTGGGAAGTTTTGGCAAGCTTTCTCTAATACCTATGTTCCTGATTCTGATCAAACCAAAACTCACTCAGGTGATGAAAGAGCCCACAATACATATGATCATAAAAGACCAGTAAAAAAGAAAGGATTATTATACAAACATTAGAAATTAGAAGGATTTCATTTGTACCATTTTGTTATTTTTCTATGAAACCTTGCTTTTCCCACTACACATCAACTTTGAAGACAATCAGACTTTGAAAATGATTCAATGACTGAGGCCCCAACTCAATTTCATTATTGTAAATTCAAACTTTCTCTCTACCCATAGTTATAAAACTCATAATTCTCTTTGGAAACTAAAAAAGCACATATCTTTCATTTGATTCTATAAGCCTAGTCATAGCATAGTGCTTGCCTGTTATATTTCCCCAATACATTTATATTAAAGGACTGAGTGAATATCACTGGGTTTTCTTGTATGTGGTTAATTAGAGGGGCTCCAACCAGTGATGTGTCGCTGCTCTGCTTTATTGTTTCCCAAGTCTTAATTTTGCTCTTTTAAAAAAATTATGGTGAAATAATTTTTGACTTACAGAAGAGATGCAAAGATGGTAGAGTTCTCTTATATCCTTTATTGAGCTTCTCCTTAGTGTTAATATCTCACATAACCAAGGTGTAATTATTTTTTGTTTGCTTTTGTTTTTTCTGTCTATTTTTTTAATTTTTTAAAAAAAATTATTATTTATGTTAATCACCATACATTACATCATTAGTTTTTGATGTAGTGTTCCATGATTCATTGTTTGCGTATAATACCCAGTATTCCATTCAGTATGTACCCTCTTTAATACCCATCACCAGGCTAAACCATCCCTCCATCCTCCTCCCCTCTGGAACCCTCAGTTTGTTTCTCAGAGTCCACAGTCTCTCATGGTTCGTCTCCCCCTCCGATTTCCCCCACTTCATTTTACCCTTCCTACTATAGTCTTCTTTTTTTTAACATATAATGTATTATTTGTTTTCAGGGTACAAGTCTGTGATTCAACAGTCTTACACAATTCACAGTGCTCACCATTGCCCATACCCTCCCCAATGTCTATCACGAAGCCACCCCTTCCCTCCCACCCCTCACCACTCCAGAAACCCTCTGTTTCCTGAGATTAAGAATTCCTCATATCAGTGAGATCATATGACACATGTCTTTCTCTGATTGACTTATTTCGCTCAGCATAATACCCTCCAATTCCATTCACGTTGTTACAAATGGCAAGATTTCATTATTTTGATGGCTGCATAATATTCCAGTGTGTGTGTGTGTGTGTGTGTGTGTGTGTGCGCGCGCGCACGCACGCACGCACACATGCATATACCACATCTTCTTTATCCTTTCATCTGTCGATGGACATCTTGGCTCTTTCCATAGTTTGGCTATTGTGGACACTGCTGCTATAAACATCGGGGTGCGCATACCCAAAGATACAAATGTAGTGAACCAAGGTGTAATTATTAAAAGTGAGAATTTAACATCACTACAGTACTATTAATAACTCAACCACAATGTACTTTGGATTTCCCCAGCTTTCACTAATGTCCATTCTTTTATTTCAGGATACCGCGTTAGACTTAGGTGTTATATCTCTAGTCCCCTCCAATCTCTGACAGTTCCTTGGTCTTTCCTTGTTTTTCTTGACCTTGACACTTCTGAAGAATATTGGTCACAAACTTTGTAGAATTCCCCCTCACTTTGTGTTGGTCTGATGTTTTCTCATAATTACACTGGCATTATAGATTTTTGGAAATAATACCACAAAGGAGAGGTGTGCTTTTCATCACATTATATCAGGGGGTACGGGGCACCTAGGTGGCTCAGTTGGTTGAACATCCAACTCTTGGTTTTGACTCAGGTCATGATCTCAGTGTTGTGAGATCATGCCCCACATTGGGCTCCATGCTCAGTATGGAGTCTGCTTGAGATTCTCTCCCTCTCCCTCTGCTTCTCCCCCTACTCACACACTCACTCTCTCTATCTCCACTCCCCTCTAAAATAAATAAATAAATCTTTATATTGGGAGGTACATGATATCAATATGTCTTATTATGAAAATATTAACTTTAATCACTTGACAAAGATTGTATCTGCCAGTTTTCTCCACTGTAAGCTCTACCTCCTGGAAGGAGGAGAGAGTATCAAAGAATTTTGTTACTCTTTCTCCAGGCTCAGGTAGTTTTCTCACTTCAAGTGCCGATCAGTACTCAGCTGAAGACTTGAGGGGAATCCTTTTCAACTTCTATAGTTATTGCCCTATCCACATCTCTCCTGCCCAGCATGTTGCCCTCTAAATTTCTCTCTGCATTCTCAACTCTGTTTCTCAACTCAGGGAAATTGTGAGGTTCTGTTTGGGTTCCTTCTCCCTGTACTGAGTCCTAGAAATTCTCTTAAGGCAGAAAGTTGGATCAATAGTAGGATTCACTTCATTTGTTTTCCTTCACTCAAATGCTGGTTGTTCAATGTCCAAAAACCACTTTTAAAAAATATTTTGTCTTTCTTTTTATTTGTTTAAGGTTATGGGTAAATCCAGGGCTTTACTCCATGTGGCCAGAAACAGATGCCTGGTCCAGTGTTTTAAATACCATCCATGTGCTAATGCCACCAAAAATTAAAATTTCAGTCCAGAACTCTCCTTGAACTACACACATATCATCCTATTTTCTATTTTGTATTTTTTCCTTAAATTCTCATTGACATACCAAACCCAGCTTATCCAAAGCAGAACCTGTGATTCACTCCCTTCCCATCTGTTTCTCTCCTCTCTTCCTGATCTCAGAACATGTCACCATCAGCCCCCTGGATGTTCAATTCAAAAATTGGGGGTTATCCTTGACTCCCCTCTTCCTCTAACTGCCATATCCAATACATTAGCAATACTTTATCCTATTGTTATATTTCAAAATGAGTATCAAATACAACCTCTTGTTTCTGTCTATACTACAACCACTCTCAGAATCTCTCATCTGAGCTATTGCAGAAACTTCTTTCTTTTTTTTTTTTTTAAGGATTTATTTATTTTAGAGACAGAGAGAAAGAGCACATGGAGGGGAGGGGCAGAGGGAGAGAGAAACTCAAGCAGACTCCCTGCTGAGCATGAAGCCCAATGCAGGGCTTTGATCTCACGACCCTAAGATCATGGCCTAATCCAAAACCAAGAGTCAGAAGTTTAACTGACTGAACCACCCAGCTTCCCTGAGAAACTTCTAATCTCTTTACATCCGGTCTCGCTTCTCCCCTTTCATTCATTATCTAGCAGCCAGATTAATTCTTGTAAACTATACATACGATCATGTTACCTCCCTGATAATATATTTTCAGCAGCTTCCCACTGCAGTTAGAAAACATTCCACACGTGACCATGACCTTCAAGGCTCTTCTCAATCTGGATGCTGCCTTCATCTCCAACCTCATTTTATACCACTTTATTCCTCCATTCTAGGCACATAGGCTTCCTTTCTCTTCTCAGAACATATTAAGCATCTTCCCACCTCCAAGCCTTTATACTTTTTATTTCTCTTTCTTAGAATGCTCTTTCCTTACACTTACAGTATGGTTGTTTGTTTGATTTCTGTCATTCAGGTTTCAGTTTAAATGTCACCTTCTTTAGAAAGCAATCCTTGGCCACCTATCTAAAGTTGAGCTCCGACCTCCAATTACTTTCTTTCATGCCATGGTATTTAGTTCCTTTATAATACCTAAAATAAGTTTTCATTATCTTGTTTACTTGCTTCTTTTTCATTTTTCAGTGTTTCTTAGACAAACTCCTAGAGGAAAGAAAGTCATCTATCTTTTTCACTACTGTATCTACATTGTATGATATAATGTCTGGTATGTATTACATGTTCTATAGAATTTCTCAAACAAATGAATGAAGATATAAAGACCTTTTTCGTAGACAGTAAGGAGGCTAATGTCATGGTCCAGGCAAGATCTAACTTGGTAAGTTAAGCATCTAGATAAGGAGTCAGCAAACAGCAGTCAGTGGGCTTGTCTCCTAGCTTTGTAAATAAAGCCGTGTTGAAATACAGCCACTCCCATTTTGTTATGTACAGTCTGTGGCTACAGTGGCAGTAGTGACAACAGAACTGTATACCCCGGAAAGCCTAAAATATTTACCATCTGTCCCTTTATAGAAAATGTTTACCAATCCTGATCTAGACATGTGTAGAGATGTGGGAGATAGATCAGGAAAAGTAAAATATCTAAAGCATTATCTCAGACCACAAATCTGTGTTCCATGATGATCCACATGCAATTCATCTCTCTCCTACTTCATGGTCTGTTCCCTACATTCTTCCCTACATAACCTAACCCTAGGGTTAGGATAACCTTTTTTAATAGTGTATATCTCGTGTTTCTGAGACCTTGACTATAAATCTTGAAACCTCCTCCTTTACTACTGTAAACATAAAGCCAGGATCTGATTGATACATTCTGTAGCTTCTCATAATATTCCAGAACTTTCCAGTTAACATGTGCTGATTCAAACACCACCATCCCTCTTGCTACTTATTTTGTATGTTGAAATGTTGCCATTTCATGGAACTTATTAAAATGCATATTGTTTCTGTCAGCATTCTATTAAAATGTAACTTCAACCAGAAACACTGATCAATCTTTCTAGAACCATTAGGTCCTTTTAAAAAGGGCATTCAATGCATTAATTTTCCAGACTGTAGTAATATCAGCTAGGCCACTAGAAATGCAATGTACATTTCCAGTGCTTGCCCAAGTTCTTAAAATCAACCCAAAGAAAAGATTTTACTCAACTAGCAATGCGTGCTTGTGACAAAAAGTAAAATCATACATATTTTCTGTCTTCCAGTAGTCTTATACTTGGAGGCAGAAAGACAAATCATCTGCCAGGGAAGCCTCAGATTTTCCCAAGATCACCTCACTCTGTCACCATCCCACTTTTTAGGAAGTGACTTGTCAATTTCATATGACCACATATCAGATACACAATATTACCACCTAAACACAAATGATATTATAATGTCACCATTTCCTGTTCCAAAATTAAAAGTGATTGAGAGGTCACCAGATCGCAAAGAAAAGAGCTGAGTTTGGGGAGGGCCCATGTACCTTACTCCCCCTGCTTTGCCCTACATGATTATATTCTTGAATAAGACCACAGCATGAATAATTAGGCTACTGATAACAAATATAAGTTTGTCATCACAGGTAACTTTGGTCACTACAGGGAAGGGTATGTGCTATGGTGAGCGCTGTGAATTGTGCAAGACTGTTGAATCACAGATCTGTACTTCTGAAACAAATAATGCAATATATGTTAAGAAAAAGAAAGAAGATAGCGGGAGAGGAAGAATGAAGGGGGGGAAATCGGAGCGGGAGACAAACCACGAGAGACGATGGACTCTGAAAAACAAACTGAGGGTTCTAGAGGGAAGGGGCGTAGGGGGATGGGTTAGCCTGGTGATGGGTATTAAAGAGGGCACGTTCTGCATGGAGCACTGGGTGTTATACACAAACAATGAATCATGGAACACTACATCAAAAACTAATGATATAATGTATGGTGATTAACATAACAATAAAAAATTTAAAGAAAAATCAATAGAAATTTGTGAGTGACATAGAGAGTAATTTGGAGAGAGGCTAAGACTAGAAAAAATGCTGGTTTATGAACTTTTGTACACAGAGCAAAGTCAAGATCAGTGTCTGGAAGTAGAAGGCAGAGAAAAATTGCCATGTTATAGATCTCATTTTTAAAAACCCAAGTGGACAACACTTTGGCTATGGCTTATTGCCTCACATGGCCGCATCTTATCTTTCTCTGTTTTGACCTACCCTTTGGCAAATAGAATCATTCAGTAAATCTTTTTCTTTTGTAATTCTTTTATTATTCATTCATTTAACATATACTTATTGAATGCATACTAAATGTTAGTCACTATGTTGGGTAGCAGGGATACCATGATGGACAGAAAAGACCCAGTGCCTACCATCATAATAATTATAGTATGAAGGAGAAAACATATATTTAACAAATAATTGCACAAATAATTATTTAATGTGATTATCATACATGCTATTATCATACATGCTATTATCATACATGCTAAAAAGATAGAGGGCTATTAGAGTTTATAGCAGGAGGAATTAATCTGGTAAGAGGTTCTGAGAAAGATTCCCTGACAAATTAATATTTAATCTGAGACTTGAAGGATGAGTAGGAGTTAGCTAGGCTAGGAAGAAAGTGTGTGTGTGTGTGTGTGTGTGTGTGTGTGTGACAGAGAGAGAGAGAGAGAGACAGAGAGACAGAGAGAGAAAGGGAAGGAGAGAGAAGGGAAGAGAGGAAGAGGTGAAAGGAATATCTTACATAAAGGAAACAGGATGTACAAGGGCTGTGAAGGCAAAAGAACTTTGTGTATTTCCGGAACAGAGAGGTTGGTGTGGATGGAGCAAAGTAAAGAAGAGAGAAAGATGAGTCAAAGATGGGGAAGGAGAGGCAGGTAGGAAACATACTGTCTAAATCTCACAGAACTTGTAAGTTTATCTATAGAGCAACGGAAAGCTATTAAAGACCTTTACTGGGGGGTTTTAATGATCTGATGAAAGTATGGGTATGGGTACTGGAATGAAGAAAGACAAGATCAGAACCCGGAAAACCAATTAAGAGGCTATTTTTCCAAGTCCAGACAATTGTTAATGGTGGCTTGTAGTAGTCGCAATAGAGGTTGAGAGAAGTGAATACATTCAAGACACATTTTCAACATATGGGAAGTAGAATTGACAAGATTTGATAATGAGTTGGATATGAGTGAATGAGGTAGAGGGACTGTCAAGGATGGCTCCCAGGTTTCTGAAAAGAACAACTCACTGGATAAAAAAGTCACTTACCAAGACAGCTAACATTAGAAGACAAGCTGCTTTGGTGGGGGCAGATCATGGGTTTAGTTTCTGATGGTGAGGCACCAACATGGAATATTCAAGTAGGCCACTGTGTGTATGGGTGTTGAGATCAATTTGGATTTAATATTTAATACTTAAATGAAGCATTTTAGGGGGAATAGTTCTGATAAGTAAAGTTATGTAAACATTTTCATTAACTACAGTTTCTATATTAAGTGAAACAAAATATTCATCCAACATGAGTCTAGAAGCTTAAAAACTACATACAGTTTATTCATTTAATTAAAATTCTGATGAAAGGAAATTATCTTTTCAAAAGAAAGTCAAGTAATTTGTCTAATAATAGCATTAGTGATTATTATTCATTTAAATGCAAGCAAGAAATGTCCAAGATCAAGTTTCCTCCTATACAGAAAGGCATGATATTTGGCAAGCTAACATGCTGTCTCTCCCAATCACTTTTTACTTTCCTTTGTTTTTTCCTGAACAAGTAGAATTTTTTCATGGATTACCTCTGGATTACAAAGCATATGTAGTTGAGAAGAAACCAGGTAAAAGACACCTTCTTCTCTCAGAAGATCAAATCTTTAAGAAATATGTAAACTGTTGAAATGGAAGCTGTCTTAAAGATAACTGTATAGAGCTTTTCTCTAATGAATAAATCCTTTCCACATCTGAATATGTTGTGACAAACTTTGCTTGAAATTTTCTAATGAAGGGAAACCTATATTTCAAGGTAATGATTCTACACAATCATTCAATCATGCACTTATTTATTATTTATTTTTTCATTTACTCGTTTGCTCTACGTAACAGTAAATTAACAAAGCACTATGCTCAATGCTAGACAAGAGAAAATTGGATAAAAAGATGAATCAGATCCAGGTACTTGCCGCTCAGGCAGCTTAAAGCCTGGTAGACTGAAAGAAAGTTGCAATAATACAAGGAAAAAATAAGAGTAAAAAATAGTACATAAAATGTCATAGTAATTCAGGAGATAGTCTACTTTTAGCTGGTAAATGACTTTTAAGGCTTATGGTGGACATTGTTGTCTACCTACTCAGAATATAGTTTTTATCTCCATTAGGAAGCAGCCATGAAGTTACTGACCTGCCAGCTCCAGGGATGGACCTTGACTAGCTTAACTCAAAAGTAGGCCCTGTATGACCTAGTATAATCATTTCTCTGGCCACGAGTGAGCAGATGACCTATATTAATTCAGTGCCAAGCCAAGGACTTTTATTGAATTGGGGCAGGGGGTGGGGGGGGTTCTCTCTGTCTTGCTCTCCATGATGTGGGATGCAAACATAAGGCTTAGAACTGCTGCAACCTTGTGTAACCATTAAGAAAACCAACCTGAGGAAAGAGACCACATGCAGGAATTGAGAGCCAAGGGAATCATGTATAAATGGCCTTGGGGCCTGATGAATGCCCTTGAAGTATTCCCTTTATCTTCATTTTTCAGTGGCATGAGCCTTTATTTCCTTTATTAATCATAGCACTTTGTGTGGTTCTCTGTTATTTATAATCAAACTGTTCTAACTGCTCAAATATTTACAAAGGAATTAGAATCCGAGCTGGAATTTGAAAACTGATTAAGATTAGAGCCTAGAGATGAAAAGAAACATTCCAGGCAGAAAGAAAGTAGGAATTTTCTGAGGTAAAATGCATCTGTCTGACTATAATAAAGACTGAACAAGGATACAGTGTAAAGGGATGTTTGAGGTAGCGGTTCTAGAGGAAATGAATGTCTGGCTAAGTAACCTGGATATCATTCTATAGACTAGTGGTTTCTAATTATTAATAATCATGTACTTTATTAGAAAAATATCTCACCCCACACTTTAATATTTGTTCACTTATTTATAGAGTATATATTCTTTTTTACTGTAATAATACAAAGAAAGTTTTAATACGGTTCTTCTCATATTGTAGTGCCTCATCTTGTGTTTTTACTTAAATATGCTCACCCCTTTTTGCAATCTACTGTGGGACAATGACAAGCCACTGCAGATTTTTGAACAAGAGCATTATATGATAAGAACTATAGCTTAGAAAGATCCATATGAAAGCAACATATAAAATGAATTTATATAGATACTGGCAATAAGGCAATTTGTTAAGTAAGGGTTTGGGGTTTGTTTGTTTGTTTTTTTTTCCAATAAGCCAGTAATCTAAGAATAACTGGAGTCTTAAATTTGAGTAGAAACATTGGGAAAAAAGAGAAGGAGATGAATATCTTAGATATCATGCAGGTAGAATTGGTGAAAAATATATATTAAATATCAACTCAAACAGTCACATGATAGGAACTCAATACATATAGTTTCCTTTTGATTTCTTTAGAACTGACCATACTTAGCAAGGGAGATAAAACTGGACTTAACACTAATCAGGCCAATTTCACAGCTGTATCTGTAAATGCTTGGAAGATGGGGAATAGAAATTTTTAAAAAGTACACATTTTTGGTCTACCTTAGGTTGGACATTAGAAAATTAGATAAGATGTAAAGAAAAACAGAATAGCGAAATCAAGGATTCTCAAGAGTCTAGTTGAAATTTGACCATGTGGTCAAGACTGAGCAGGAAGGCACTGGAGGACACCATCTTTTCTAAATAAAAGATGCTGTCAGTTGACCAGAGACATCAATCACATAGATTATATAGAAATGCAATTTTGATCAGCGTGAGCAGGAGCATTTGAGGACTAATTTTGTCTGATGCTGAAAAAGTTGTAATTTATTGATATGCAATTTTCTCTGCTTTTATCAACAAATGATATACCTAGAAAAATTAGACTGATACAAAATGAGAATGTTTTAAATGCATCACTAAGTGTAACCTGAAATTCAAGGACCATGTAAACATACTAGGTGGGAAATAAACCAGCAGAATAGTAAATCCACTGGCCAACTGGAAGCACTTATTTCCCACTAAAAGAACTTGCTCCGTCAGGTACTTAAAGAAATGTCAACAATCTAGCCTCAGAAAATATTCTAGTATTTGTCATTGTAGATTATGAAAATCTCATCTACAAAATATTCAATGCTTTGTTTTTTTCTTTCACTGTTCCTTTTTATGTTTACAGATCATTGTGTTCTAGGAAATAAAAAAATATATTCTGGGTAATATGCACTGATGTGAAATTGATTTTTCATGATTTGTCAACGAGTTTATGGTTCACTTCCTTTTCTCATGTATTTATCCATTTCTGCACATCTAAACTAATATTAGATTTGTGTAAATACATCCTGTACATATTTTAAATATATAAATGCCTTTAATTTCATACTTTAGTTAGATATTACAAAAAATGTTCAGTATTGGAGAAATTGTGCAGCTCATTAAATAGGTGTATTTTAAAAAGTACTATCAAAGAGTTGAACCAATTGGAAAATAGAAAAAGATGATCTTATTAGAATGACTCAGAGCTATATCTTTTAATGTGTAGCTTCCAGACAGAAAAGGAGGGAAACTTATAGCATGCTGAAAAGACAGGCAGAGGGCCCTCTGCCTGTTCCTGTAGAAATCTGCCCGTTCCTGTAGAAATCTGCCCGTTCCTATAGAAATCTCCCTGTCACCTGTTTCCAAGTCCTGCAAAGACAGATCCATCAGAAACCTCCTATGGGCGACCACATTTCCAACGTCATCAACACTTGTAAAAGACTCTTTTTGATATGTTTACTTAAGTCTTAATGTTTACTGTTATGTAACTATTGTTTGGATGTGTTTCTGCACTTCACAACCTAGAACCCCACCAACTACTTTTCAACATGGTGTCCTGAGAAGAGGAGTCAGCTGGGAAACCTGACTACCCATCCAAGCTGTGTCACTAAATGTTGTAAGACTTGGGGCAGGATGCTCATGGACCTCTTTCTCTGCCTCTAAATCTCTCAGAACTTAGATTTTACACTACTTCATAACTCAGTGCTGTTTGTAAAACAAAACATGACAAACAAAGCAAAAATCAACTTATGTTCTCAGGTATTGTCATTAAAAATGTTAAATTACTTTGGATCCTGTGGGGGACAAAACAAACAAGCTGCTTTGGTACTCATTAGCCAGAAATTCGATTCCCTCAAATATCAGCCTCTGGGATATATTTCTCCTACACTTCCAAGATATTCCCAAAAAATACAATGTCAAGATACCACTTTCATGCACATTCTTAGTTCATAGCTAAGCCTTCTACAAGCCCTATCTATTCTCTTCTGCAAAACAATAACCTTTTCAACTCTCACTCTTAAGTCCTAGACAGGACCAACTCTTCGAATTTATTCCATATCTCCTTTACTCTTGGCCCTGTCATAGATCTGTTTGACCTTTCTAAACAGAGTTTCCCAAGAAGAACACACACTTGGCTTTAACACTCCAGCTCAAAAGATAGAAGAATCTTCCAGTGTAAGGGAGAAGAGAACCCCTGATCTCTTTACTCCCAACTAAGTTCTATACTTTGTTTGGTCGTTAACTTGTTTGCCTTTCAGGAGTCAGGCCAGAGTTTCATATGTATGTACACATACACGCACACACACATGCACACACACACATGTACACACACATGTCTTTTATATATAATCATCTTATTAAGTGTGCTGTCATAATAAATATTTTATAGCTGAATTATAAAAATGTAGAAAGATAGGTAACTAACCCAAGATCACATAGTTGAGAACTGTGGAGCCATCTGAATTTAGAGTAAAAGGGTGAGGGTGTATGACAAAACAACTGTGCAGAGACATGGCTATTTCTATTTACCTATAAGATCTTAGTAAAGTCATTTATGCTAAATCATAATTAGAAATCTGTTAAGAACTTTCTACTTAGGTAACTTTTGGTATAGAAATTTGTCAAAAACTGTGTTGAACATCCAAAAAATTTCTATCAAATAGCTCACTGTTACCATATTTATATTTTATCATCTCACACAATCAGAAAAGGTTACTGTGCATATGCATGTTCCTTCTAGAAATACAATCATACACTTTGGCCAATTATGTTAAATACATTTGGGAACATATATTATCTCATTTAATTCTCAAGACAAAATATAAGTAAGTAACAATATTTCCATTTTTAAGTTGAAGACAGAGGATCAGGTAATTTACTTATTTTATTTATTTTTTTAAAGATTTTATTTATTTATTTGAGAGAGAGAGCACAGGAGCAGGGGGAGGGGGAGAGGGACAAGCAGACTCCTCACTGAGCAGGGAGCCTGACATGGGGCTTGATCCTAGGACCTGGAGATCATGACCTGAGCTGAAGGCAGATGCTTAACCAACTGAGCCACCCACGTGTCCCTGAGGATCAGGTAATTTAAACTACTTGTCCAGAGACACCCAGGTTTTTGTAGTAATTACTCAGTAGTAATACTGAGTAATACTTTATGTAGTAATAATGAGATTCGAATAGTTTCACTCCAAAGCCCAGGGTTTTCCTTTTGTACTTTACCTTTCTGCCCAAATTAAGTATCCTTAAATTTTTCCTTGGAGTTTCTCAAATTCCATACCATTGCTATAAAAAAGTAATATTTATTCATTTGTAATAAAAATAATAGCACCTACTCTTTATTATGATAGATGTTATATCAATGCTATATTTACACAATCTAATTTAATCCCCACATCAACTTCATGAGGTAGATATTATTATTTCTACATTACAGACAATAGAATTAAGGCACAAAAGAGTTAACAAATTTGCTCAAGGTCCCATAGCTAGCAAGCAACAAAAACAGGATTTGAGGCCGCCTGGGTGACTCAGATGGTTAAGCATCTGCCTTCAGCTCAGGTGCTGATCTCCAGGTCCTGGGATTGAGCCCCATATCAGGCTCCCTGCTCAGCGGGGAGCCTGCTTCTCCCTTTCCTTCTGTCCCTCCCCCTCACTCATGTTCTTTCTCTCTCTTTCTCTCTCTCCCAGTGTCTCTAAAATGAATAAATAAAATCTTTCAAAAAAAAAAAAGAAACAGGATTTGACCACAAATGCAGCTATTTGATATTAAAGACCATACTTTTAATCATTACACTAAAGTTTGTACATCTAGAGATGCTTAGAATAAATTTTATTTATGGAGGTCATATTTGAATTCTGCCAGTTCTCTGGTACAACAATCAAGGAAGCATTAAAAAAAAAATGAAAAACAATGGGAGAAATTCTGCAGGAGGAGAGGAGGTATATGAGAACTCTACTTACTGCTCAGTTTTTCTGTAGTCCTAAAACTGCTCTAAAAATTAAAGTCTGAAAAAAAAATTAAAGTCTGTTAATTTTTTTAAACTGTATTATTTTCTCTTGAAGATCCCTGAAAATCACCAATGGATGGCCCAGTAGTACTGTTATTGATAAGATCTGAAACATCCTAAACACAGATCTATGAAAGGATATAAGGATCCATGTAAGGCAAATAGGTGACTTGCCTCCTAACAATTATATGACTGTTTTTGAAAGGAGTGGAAAGGTGCTTAAAAGACAAAATGTCTGGCAAAATGTACCATTTAAAAGACATTTTCAATATCTGTGAAGCTGAACACCCTTTTCCTCCCACAATACCTGTCTGTTCCCTTGATTCCTGTATCTGATTCCATACCTGTAACAATTCTTGGTACCTTGTTGAGAATACTGGTTATTGATCCTTCCACAGCCTTGCCGCTGGACTTGATTCCACATGTCTGTTGCAAAGCCCCTGACAACAATTTGATTTCCAGCTGAAGAATGCAGATCATACAAATGTTAATGATAATGCTAAATTTTACATTGTAATAGCTTTCACATTAAATTTTAAGTCAAAAAACTATAAATTAATACATAATTCACTTCTAAAAAAACAATTTAATATTCTGATTTATCATTAAACATTTTGAATGCCAGATAATTTATTTAATCCTCATTCAAAAACATTTGATTGCTCAATCTTTACTAATAATTGTATTATCACACAACAAAAATCATGTGCTCTATATGCCAAAAGTATGTGATAAAGTCTTATGCTTGAAAAAGGGAATGGGCATAGCCTTATATGATTATGATCTTGCTGTTCAGTCTAGTAAAAAATATATCTCTAGCCTCTTCTTTTTGACATATTTGTAGATAAATATTATCCGTACATTGAATACTGCTAGTTTATGTGTTTCTTAATTAATTTTATTCCATGGTACAAATGGAAACATTTGTATTCTGTCCCTTCTATTTGGTATTTTAAAAACTAGGCTATCACTTCATCTTACATTTTCATGAGTTATGGCCTAGACTCTAAATATAACCTATTCAGACCTTGCAAGGGATTGAAAATGTAAAGAAACCAGAAAAATAAAGCTTATATGACACAGTAACTGGAGGATATATTGATTTTAAAATGGATAAAATTAGATCTATTTCCTTGCAGGAGGGAATGTAATGTAATATTGCAGGAAGGGAGAAAGAAGAGTAACATATATTTATAAATAAAGGTATTTTTTAAACATAGGAAAATATTTGAGTAATTAAAGAACTTTGTTAATGCTGATATGGAATAAGCATTATGGAGCATTAGTGGCAGGAGCTATTAGATATTATAGTAGCCAATGCAGCACGGCAGGTATCCAGGGATGCGTAAGTAAATATAGAAAATGATCAGTGGCAATAAATAAAATCTTAAAAAAAAAAAAAGAAAATGATCAGTGGCAGAGATAGCCCTTAAGGATTCGGTGATTCAGACTGTATTGACCCAGAGAGATTGTGGGAAGTTTTGAGTTTGTGGTGAAAAAAAGCTCCTCTGGAATTTTTGTTCCATTTGGGAAGGTAGGCAATAGCAACTCATTTTTAGAGGTTGCAAGAAGCATATGCAAAAAAGAGGTAACGGTGAATAAATAGTTTTAAAAGGTACGGAAATAAGATAACCTGTGTTTTCAAAATAAGCGTATGATCCGATACATGGAGAACGTATTGTAGGAAGGCAACAGTGGGAGAGGTAGACATACATTATTTATCCTTCCCAACATCTGTTACATCTCTTGGAAATAGTGCTTTGATGTTCCTTTAGGGACTGATCTTTCCCATCTCTCTGTCCCTGTGGATTGGGTGGGGCTGCCCCACTTGAACCAGAATTTCACATAGCTGCTTTTGAAAAATGAGAGCAGTATCTCCCTCTGGTCCAGCACCTGGTTCTGGGATGCCCATAGGACCCGGGCCAGGTTCATGAGAGCCCTACCTTAGACTTTTACTAGAGCATAAAAATTGGAAAAGAGAAACGATCTTTCTCTGGGATGGAGAGTTTTCTAAAATGAAGTCAATGTAGTTATGAGACACTTGAAGTAATTAGAGCTTGTGTTCTCATTTTTGTCTTGTTCCACAAAAGCTCTTCCATACACTTCCAAAAACTCCCATTCCTTGTTATCTCATCCACCAAGCTCCTGGCCAATTCATCTCATCCACTAAAAATTTTGGTACCTAGCCCAGGGGATCCCTTTCCTCTTCAGTTCCTGCCATCATCTCGGAAAGTTCAACGTCCACATGGACAATCTACCCAACATCATATTCTAATGGCTCCCTGACTTCCTTATCATTACCAGTATATTTCACATCATCTCCCACCAATCCCCTATAACATGTCACTGAAAAAAATTTCCACTTCCAAAATCACAGACATTTTACTCTCTGGTGAAAATTCCATGTGCTTGTTCAGGAACCCCAATTCTCACTGCTCACTCTCACAGTGTTTGAGCCTTCAGCTCCACTTACCTTTTCACTTTTTTTTTTCCAAAATATGGAACTCCTTATACTTTTGATTTATTCTACAACCTTTCATTTCAGTTATTTTGGTACCAGTACACTAACCTCCCTTGTCCATTTGTTCTTTCAAAGTCTCCAATGAGAAAAACCCAAACCCTAAACCCAACAATTTTTATTACCTGTGTCTGTGTCTACACTCAGGTTCCTGAACACTCTTTAAGGGGATTGGTATTCCTATGAATTCAATAAATAACCTCACCTAACCACAATCTTAATATAATTCTCTAATAATCTTGACCTAATTTTGATAACAAATATTTCGCCTTTTATCCATTATTTACAAAGCATGATACCTTTTGTATACTCTTTACTCTCATCAGATGATTACATTGTACTTCACTAAAGTGATTGAAACCATCAGAAAGGAATTCCTTCCAACATTTTGCTGCCAAATATATCATTAACCTGCATTTGGACCAATCTTCTCCTCCTGCTTTCCTGATATAAAAAAGTACATGTTTCTCCTCTTTGAAGGCCAGTATGTCTACATGTTATCTGTGTCCCATCCCTCTCACATTCTCCAGAAAATATGCTAACATTTAATGCTTTAGCTTTCAGACCCTCTGTGACTCACAAGTTTTGCTGTAACCCACAATAAGAAATATATATTACATTGCAACCCAATACATATATATACTATATGTGTCATAGATAATATATACACCAGATATAAGTATCTTGTATAAACATACAAAACATATCTTATTGTGGATTGCAGAGGACAATTTATACAAATAACCAGAACAAAATTTCTTAAGATTACCTTATGGTGAATGATACACTGATATTTTTTTCTTCTTTTCTTTTCCTTTTTTTCTTTTCTTTAATGCTGGTCCCCACTCACTAAATTAATGTTAAAACACACTAATGAGTCATAACTTGCAGTTTGAACCACAGTGAATTATTCTATTCCCCTATAACTTTACATTGGAATTCTTTCATCTAAAATTTTTAAAAAGTTTTCACCCCCAAGTGCTCCTTCTCATATCTTCTACACACTTAGACATACAAGAAAAGTTAAATAACTTTTAGTCTCCACTTTTGTGTACCATTAACTCTCAGACCAATCTAACTTCTCTTCTGCCCCACTACTCCATGAAAACCACTTTCCTTAAGTTTCCATTAATTACCAGCAACTAAATTCAGTGGACATGTTTCAGCCTCACCCTATTCAATATTTCAGCAGCATTTAATGGTTGGCCACTCCCTCCTTCTTGAAAGACAAATTTTTCCTGGCCTCCTAGGTTACCACATTCATTCAGTGTCTTTTTGCTGTCTCCTGTGTGGGACTCTGAAATATTGAAGGCCATCTATTCATTTCTCTCTTCTCAGCATCTCTCTCTCACCCCTCCTTTAGTTCTTGCTCTAGTTCTTGCTCTCATTGTTGGAATTATCATCTGTATTTAGGAGACAAGTGAGATGACCTATTTATAGGCTAGAGGCCTCTGGACATTAGCTATGTAATAAGACTTCCTTCCCCTGGAGAATATACAAATGTCCTTAATAATTCGGAATCCAAATCTTCTCCTGAATCACTTCCAGGCATATGCAGTTACATAACAGAGAACTACTGCTTTTTATAGTCTATGCTCATGATCCTGACTGCTTTAGCACATTTAGGACTGACTGTATAATTTTTGGCATATCAAAGAATGTCAAGATTTCATCTGCATTTCCTATTTAGTTAAATTCAAGGTTTCCTTTTCTCCCTATAAGACTTATGTATCTCTGGAAGTTAACAGCTTCTCTTGGAAGTCAGCTGGAAGCCTTTGAAAGTTACATGCTCGGTATCTGAGGCATAGATTTTCGTGATGTATGAATCATCACACCAACCTTTCCTAGCTTTTGTTCTGTTCCAAGAGATCTGGCAATTTCTCCTATCTTTAATTGCATTGTCTGGAGTGTGACCAGAAATCCTTTTACCAATGTCTCAATGAGAAAATGAAACTCGTCTTTATATTCTTGTGTATTTTTCTCTAATTAGGTACTATAAATCACTTGGTTGATGCTTTTGAAATGTGCAGATAATGCCCCAGTAACAAATATTTGCTCACTTTATAAATTTTCATCTTGCAGATCCATGTTATGCTCTTCTGTCTTTTCAACTCAGTGTTGCATCCCAATGTAATAATTTTTATGAATTTTGGGCTGCAATTATGGTTCCAAATTAAATAAAAATCAATTTTCTATTTGGTTACCGATTTGCAAGTAACCTAGCTGAACTGATAATTAGATAAATATTCACCTACACATAGTTATGTTCACAAGCAGGGAGGACCATGTGACAACTTACTGCTTTACCAAAGTTTTGAGATTCAGCGAGGATTATGATTAAAAACTGGCCAGAGGACCAGAAAAATAAGGCATCCAGATGGCCAACAGACACATGAAAAGATGCTCAACATCATTCATCATCAGGGAAATGCAAATCAAAACCACAATGGAATTATCACCTCATGCCTGTTAGAATGGCTAAAATCAAGAAGACAAGAAGCAACCAGTGTTGGCAAGGATATGGAGAAAAAGGAACCCTTGTGCAATGTTGGTGGGAATGTACATCCACAGTGGAAAACAGTATGGAGGTTCCACAAAAAATTTAAAATAAAAATTCTACAGGATCCAGTAATTCCACTGTTGGGTATTTACCCAAGGAAAACTAAAACACTAACTCGAAAGGATATATGCACCCCTATCTTTACTGCAGCATTATTTACAGTAGCCAAGACATGGGAGCAACCTAAGTGTCCATCAATAGATGAATGGATAGGAAAATATGGTATATATACACCGTGGAACATTACACCACCACAAAAAAGGCTGAGATCATGCCATTTGAGACAACATGGATGGATGTAGAGGGTATTATGCTAAGTGAAATAAGTCAGAATGAGAAAGACAAATACCATATGTTTCTACTAATAAATGGAATCTTAAAAAATGAATAAACAAAAAGCAGAATCAGGACTATAAATACAGAGAACAAGCTGATGTTGCCAAGGGTAGGGGTTGGGGTGGGCAACATGAGTGAAGGGGAGAGGGCGATACAGTTCTCCAGTTTTGGAAAGAGTAAGTCAGGGGAATAAAAAGCAGAGTATAAGGAATACAATAAATGATATTGTAATAGTGAGGTAATGGGACAGATGGTAGCTATACTTGTGGTGATCATAGCATGTTTAAACTTGTCAAATCACTAAGTTGTACACCTGAGACTAATGTAACATTGTGTATCGATTATACTAAAAAAAAAAAAAACACAACAGTATAATGAAAATGGCAACACCACAAACCAATAATAAATGATGTTACCTTAAAAAAAATTCAACATGGATTATACAATGTACCTCAATTTCAAAATGTTAAAATATGGAGACTATCCATCTCTGAATCAAATAAAAGCATCCCTCACTAAAATTTGCCGATTAAATTAATTAATAAAATAGCAAAGAGTTAGTATACATTTTGGTTTTCATTGTTTAGTTGTATGGGGACAAGCAATTATAAAATTATAGTGAGATGCTCTTAATAAAACGGCTTAAACTTAGTGGAAGAAAGAGTCCAAATTATTGAGTCATCTCTGAAAAAGGGTTAACTGAATTTTATATTTGGAATGTTTTAGTCAATAGTAAAAGTGCAGTTATTGAAAAAACATTTCATCAAGTCCTGTTAATAATTATTACTGAAGTTACTAACAAAAAAAATGACTTTTATCCCTGATTGGACTAATTCATGTATGTTAAAAGAATCAACAATCAAAAATTTGACTTGAGTGCAGAAACACCCTTTAAAATACATCAGTATAAGCCAAATAATTTTCAACTCTAGTAGGCTTATTTGATCATAATACATTGTTCTCCTGATTCTTTTTATGCTTCAATATGGCTAGTCAATAAATAAAACCTCCCCAGTAAATGCAGTGCCTTTACCAGTCCAACAAAGAGAGTCCAAAAAAGGGACAGCCATTCTGAAAGAGATTCTCAAAATTAAGTTAAAGATGTTTACACAGTAGGAGTTTTCCTACCTATGTAATCAAATTTGGCTACCGTAATGACCAAATAATTCCAAATTTCCATAATTTCCAAAAATGATTGTGTTAATCTACTGATTGGATTGGCAAAGCGGTATGAGGTGGTAAAATATAACCTGTGGAATCAACTGACACAAAGTTTGGCCCTGATCAGCCAACCTCATATTATTTCCCTTCTAAAGAAACAATACTGAGGAAAGACAAAAGGCACAGACTATTGAGTCAGATTGCCTAGTTTCAATGGTAATTTTGCCCTTTTTAACTGTGGGATCTTGGGCAAGTTACAGTCTCTGTCCTTTAGTTACTTCTGTAAAAGGGGGAAAATAATAGAATCTACCTTATAAATTTTTTGTATGAGCAAATGATATAATACAAATAAAAAACCTAGAATAGAACTGGAAAAAAGCTTTTGATACTGATATTACAAATTTAAAGTGAGTTTTCTTTCCTCAACTGGTTAAGAAATTGCTCCAGGACAAGGACCAACTTAATTTTATTTTCACTTCCAATATTAGCATGCAGTAGGTATGCAGTGAACACCTGTTAAAAAATAACACAAAATATCTTAGAAGAACATTATAGTATTAACTAGAATTCAGATTGTGGATGATAAAGATTCTATGTGAATCCTTCAGAATAAAATAATTATACCAAACCAATACTGTAGATAAATTATATATACCCTTTTTTTCAAAAGTCAAAAGTCTATAGATATGTTTAGGCAGATATAATTTTCACAAGACCATGCTACCAGCTTTTAAATAGAAAAATTCAAGATCAGCATTTCCTAAATGATGTTTTGTGGACATATTTATATGGTTATTGTCTATAAGATTTTTTTTAACTATGATTTAATTTGTATGTTAAGATATTTAGTGTAAGTATATTCTAGATTATCTGAAGACCATCTTAAACCTAAATCTAAGAACTGCCTTATAAACTCAATACCCAGTTTGTGTTTATGATTATTATATTAATATCCAACTGCCTTTTATTATACTCCTTAATTTTATCCTTCTTATTTATTGAGAAAAATTCACATTTATATAAACAACTTAATTAAATTTTATAAGTACCTTTGGGAAACTTAAAGAGAAACAAAACACAATCCATAAAAGAAAAATTGATAAATTGGACCTCAACAAAATTAAAAACTTTTGTCCTACAGAAGATTCTGTTAAGAGATTTATAAGATGAACCCACAGTCTGGGAGAAAATATTTGCAAACCACACAGAGAACTAGTATCTAGACTATAAAAAAGACAAAGAATAAGTATCTGGATTATATAAACAAATTACAAAACTCAACTTTAAAGAATAATCCAGCTAGAATATAGACAAAGACTAATGGACATGTCACCAAGGGATAAAATAAAATGTGCCATCTATATATCACCAAAGAGGATAGACTGATGGCATGTATAAAAATGTTCAACGTAATTTGCCATTAGAGAAATGAAAATTAAAACTACAGTGAGATCTTACTACATGGCTAAAATTAAAAATAGTGACAATACCAAATGCTGACAAGCATACAGAGAAACTGGATCACTCCTACATCACTATGGGAATGTGAAATAGTACAGCTACCATGGAACAGTTTGGCCATTTTCTTATAAGTTAACACATACCTACTATTTGACCCAGCCGTTGCACTCATGGACATTTATCCCAAAGAAATGAATACTTGTGTTCATGCAAAAACCTACAGACAGATGTTCCTAGCAGCTTTACCTGTAACAGCTAAAAACTGAAAACAACCCAGATGTGCTCCAGCGGGTGAAAGGTTAAACAAATTGTGGCACATATGTACCATGGAATACTACCCATCAATAAAAGCAATGAAGTATTGATATGTACAACAATTTGGCTAAGTCGCCAGAGAATTATGCTGAATGAAAAAAAAAAATCCTAAAAGATTTCATGCTATAAAATTCCTCTCACAACATTGTGGAAATGGCAAAAGTGTAGAGACCACATTAGTGGTTGTTAAGGATTATGGATGGTGGAGGAACCAGAGGGCGTTTAAAAGGGTACAGTAGGGGGACACCTGGGTCACTCAGTTGGTTAAGCATCAAACTCTTGATTTTGGCTCAGGTCATGATCCCAGGGTTGTGATAAAGATTTTTTCTCTCCCTCTGCCCCTCCCCCCTCCCTCTCTCTCAAAAAAAAAAAAAAATGGTACAATAGGCACTCTGGTAGTGATGGAATTGTTTTGTATCTTGATTGCGATGGCAGTTACATGAACTGATACATGTGACAAAATTGCATACAACTAAATACACACACACAGATGAACACAGGCAAGTAGTACAGGTAAAACTGGGGAAATTGAAAAAGATGAATTGGTTGTATCAATCTCAATTTCCTCAATTTCCTCATCATGGTATCTGTATTATAGTTTTACAAAATATCACCATGTGAGGAGAAACCATATAAAGGGTTCATGGGATCCCTCAGTATTATCTTTTTACAGCTGCATGTGAATCTTCAATCATCACAAAATTAGAATTTATTTAAAATTTATTTAAAGATTCACTTATTTATTTTAGAGAGAGAGAGAGAGCATGTGCACAAGTGTGGGGACTGGCAGAGGGAGAGGAGAGAGAGAATAACAGACGCCCCTGCTGAGCATAGAGCTGGAGTCCTTGGGGCTTGGAGCTGGAGGCATTCAGGCTCAATCTCACGACCCTGAGATCATGACCTGAGCCAAAACCAAGAATTGGAGGCTCAACCGACTGAGCCACCTGAAGTCCCCGTTTAAATTTTTTTAAAAAACTTCCTCTATAGAATAAAAGTAGCTTTCAAATATTGCCCCCTCTCCTTTTTCTGAGCAACTTCCTCTGTGAAACTTTAATATATAACTTAACAAATATGCATCAGGCATCCACAGAATTATATAATGACATTGTATTAGGCACTTAGAAGGGAAAGTAAGATTTAACTTTAGCTACAAGAGAACACTAACTGAGAAGGTAATAGCAATTAATTACACAACTACTACAATGTATATTAGTACTTTGTTGTGTTAATTATGTAACGCCCAAATACTATAAAGTAAACTTATTTTAAATGCTTTAGACAGAGCCCCATTATATGAGCTCTGGATTTAGAATGGCTGGGTTTGAATTAAGTCTTTGCAACCTACAAGCTGTGATAACTTAGGGTAGTAATTAACTCTTTTATGCCTCATTTTCCTAATCTGAAAACTTGGAATAATAAAGTACCCATCTCAGTTCTTGTGAGAATTATTTAATGGAAAGAGCTGGAACAGGGTAAGCACTGAAGTGTTCTTGTTGTCGTATTTTAATGAATGTAAAAGAACAGAATGATCCCATGTTTTCAGCAATTATTAAAAAGTATGAAATCATATTTAGATAGACAAGTTTAAACATGCATATATTTAGACATTATTTTGTTCACTTTTGCTGTTTTTAAAGAGCCTTGGACTGTCAGTTTTTAATAAATATGGAATATATTATGGAAATATATGTTGATCAAACTGCTCTTAACTTCTGGACTTATAGTTCGCATAGCTAGTTTCAGACATATTTACTTATTTCCAATGATGAAAAATGAACTGAAACATTATGAAACAGATACTCAAAAGTTTAACCAATGAAGTATTCTTTACATTAGATCTTGAAAATGGCAATGCTACCAGTAAAAGATTAGTATTCATAAAAACAGAGTAATTATTTACTTCTTAACACATTTGAAACTGAAAAATCTGGATTTCTTTTTTCATTTTACTATAAATACAAATATATTCTGAACAGGTTCCATTAAAGTCTGATGTCCTTAAAGTTCCTAGCAGATGTTTTCTGCTTCCTTCTTATTTATTTTTTTCCTTTTCTTTATATTAGCCCCCTTGCTTTTCCACTTCTCAGCTTATAGAATTGTTTTTCCAGAGAAGTAATATGGGTGAATAAAAATATATTATAGAGCCTGACAACACTTCATAACATTTTTTATTTCTAAAATTCTTTGAAAATCATCATTACTTCTATTATTTGATAGGTCAGTAAAATGTGACTGTATTTTATTAAAAGAATCATGTTACCTGCACTGGCCACATTATTTTTTAATTTCTACTTTCCAATGGCAAATACTGTGTAGAAGTTGCTATTTTATTTAAGCCATACCAAGTAGATATGGTAGAGGCCTATTAGGCTCCTAGTCAACTCAACCACTGTATAAAATTACTCCCAAGGGTATATTTTTTAATGCTGTTCCCAGGCTGGTTTTGAATAACTGAAGTGTTCACACTTCCCATGGGAAGATATTTCATAGCATGATTTTAGTATTGGAACATTTTTCCTGAAACTATATTTATTTAAAACTTCTGTTCTTGTATTACAATATTGTTTCTCTTCAGTTCTCAAACATATTCTGCTTTGATTTTTATGAATTCCTCATTCAATTATCTCATGACCAACTCATGAGGATTTTATCACTAACATTTCCCACAAAATAATTTGTAGTGCCTTAATTATTCAAAGAAATGGAAAAAAGCCTAAGCATATATTATTCAGAACCACAGATAATTGACCAAATATATGATTTTTAAGTATCTACTTAAATGATATCTCTTAAGCTGGCTCATTTTACAGACTCTAAGAAAAGAAAAAGTACACTATAAATGTAGCTTAAACATCATGTTTCTACTTGATCCATACAACAAGCCAGCCCTGGACATTAGCTCGATCTTAAACTATCTGGTGAAACATTGTGCTATGTAAAATTTGATGCAAGCACATTGGATTTGGTAGAAATAATGGTCACCAAAGAAAATTCCAGTAACATAAGTCATAAATGATATAGGAAATGTTATATAAGAAAAAACAATCAATGGATCCAATGTTAGTTAAAAACTTAATAAGAAAAAATCATATTAATGAAAATAATGTCACTAAATTTAAAATGAAAATGGCAAAACTGTGAACTGTGGAGAAAAAATTGATCAACAGATTAAACTGATACAATGGCATCTAGTGCCCCAAATATATTTTTTTATTTTCCCCAGATATTTTCATACAGAAAAATAATCAGTTTTGTAATAATTTTGATTAAATTATTTAATATGCATGAGGGCATCTGGGTGGCTCAGATGGTTAAGCATCTGCCTTTGGCTCAGGTCATGATCCCAGGGTTCTGGGATTGAGCCCCACATCAGGCTCTCTGCTCAGCGGGGAGCCTGCTTCTCCCTCTCCCTCTCCCTCTGCCTGCCGCTCCCCCTGCTTCTGCTCTCTCTCTCTATCAAATAAATAAATAAAATCTTCAAAAAAATCTTTAAAAGAACAATAAAATAGGCTCTCTTTGTGGTGTGTGCCTTGCCGCCGCGCTTCCCCCGCAGCTCTGAGAAGCCGGAAAAGGCAAATTTAAACCAGTGCAATGATGACTCAAGTCAACGGGGCTCACAAGGATGCTGACCTGTGGTCGTCGCATGATAAAATGCTGGCACAACCCCTGAAAGACGGTGACACTGAGGTTTACAACATCATCAAGAAGGAGAGTAACCGGCAGAGGGTCGGGCTGGAGCTGATCGCGTCAGAGAATTTCGCCAGCCGAGCAGTTTTGGAGGCTCTGGGCTCTTGCTTAAATAACAAGTACTCCGAGGGGTACCCAGGCCAGAGGTATTATGGCGGGACCGAGTTCACCGACGAGCTGGAGATCCTCTGTCAAAAGCGAGCGCTGCAGGTCTATGGTCTGGACCCCAAGTGCTGGGGGGTCAATGTCCAGCCCTACTCAGGCTCCCCTGCCAACTTCGCGGTGTACACCGCCCTGGTGGAGCCCCACGGGCACATCATGGGCCTGGACCTGCCCGATGGCGGCCATCTGACCCACGGGTTCATGACAGACAAGAAGAAAATCTCTGCCACATCCATCTTTTTTGAATCTATGCCCTATAAGGTGAACCCAGACACTGGCTACATCAACTACGACCAACTGGAGGAAAATGCCCGCCTCTTCCACCCGAAGCTGATTATCGCAGGAACCAGCTGCTACTCCCGAAACCTGGACTACGCTCGACTGAGGAAGATCGCGGACGACAACGGGGCGTATCTCATGGCCGACATGGCGCACATCAGCGGGCTGGTGATGGCTGGCGTGGTGCCCTCCGCCTTTGAGCACTGCCACGTGGTGTCCACCACCACCCACAAAACCCTGAGAGGCTGCCGAGCCGGCATGATCTTCTACAGGAGAGGAGTGTGCAGCGTGGATCCCAAGACGGGCAAAGAGACTCTCTACAACCTGGAGTCGCTTATCAACTCGGCCGTGTTCCCAGGCCTGCAGGGCGGCCCCCACAACCATGCCATTGCTGGGGTCGCTGTGGCCCTGAAGCAAGCGATGACTCCGGAATTCAGACTTTACCAGCACCAGGTGGTGGCCAACTGCCGGGTTCTGGCTGAGACCCTGATGGAGCTGGGCTACAAAGTGGTGACAGGTGGTTCTGACAACCATTTGATCCTCGTGGATCTCCGTTCCAAAGGCACGGACGGTGGAAGGGCTGAGAAGGTTCTAGAAGCCTGTTCTATTGCCTGTAATAAGAACACCTGTCCAGGTGACAAAAGCGCGCTGCGGCCCAGCGGACTGCGTCTGGGGACTCCAGCCCTGACATCCCGAGGACTTTTGGAAAAAGAGTTCCAGAAAGTAGCCCAGTTTATTAACAGAGGGATAGAACTGACTCTGCAGATTCAGAATGACGTTGGGGCCAGGGCCACCCTGAAGGAGTTCAGAGAGAAACTGGCAGGGGACGAGAAGCACCAAAGGGCCGTCCGGGCTCTCAGGGAGGAGGTGGAGAGCTTCGCATCTCTCTTCCCTCTGCCTGGCCTGCCTGACTTCTAGAGGAACCCGCACCTGCCCGGGAACCACTTGCCCAAGGACCCAGTGCCCTTCTGAGAAGAGACGAGCGGCCCCACGCAGTACCCGGCTGTGTCAATGTCTCTGTGCCCTCTGAGGGGTATTCTTTTGGGACTTTGCTCAAATTACCTCCTTCACGAATCAAAATTTGTTTTTAAGACCCACTGTTAGTAATTTAGTAATTCTGGGACAAGTTATCAGGGGGTTCACATGTGACCCTTTCTCTCAGCTGTATAAACAGTTCTTCTGGAAAAATGAAATACTTAGACTGGCTTCAGGGCAGACGACTGGAAAGACCCCAGTAGGTGTACTCGCCCTTCTCTGAGTTCCTGGGCTTCCCCCACACTCTGAGATAGACAACCACCCGAGTTCGGAGCTGCCACCAGCTGCCCCTTCTTAATACCTTGTTATGCGGAGGGCTGCCAAAGGAGGACTGACTTAGGGCTGTCACAACTGAGGAGGGAAATTTTGAAGCTTCTGGTGAGTTCTATACAAGGTGCCGTGGGCTTTCTCCACAGCAGCTTAGGACATCATAGGAATGACCTCCTTCACCCCCCCATCCCTGGGGAGTGCCAGGTCCCATCAGGGGTGAGAACCAGTGGGGGGGGGGTCCTGCCCTGTGCCAGATAACCAACTCCCTCCTGTAATCAGGAAACCAAATGTCACCTTCCCAGAGAAACTTTATTTTTCACAAAGCTGAAGTGCGAAACATAGATGACCGTTTTTAATAATAAGCACAATCAAATTTTTAACCACAGAATGTCTACAAGAATTATAGCTTTAAAAAATACAACCAATTTTTATATTTCAAAAATATCTGAACTCAAATAAATTAATTTCTTAAAAAGTAAAAAAAAAGAACAATAAAATAAAATATTTAATATGCGTGAACAAAAGGCAAAATGATTTTAGGGTCAAAATCTAAAGTTCAATACTCATTGGTGAAAAATAGATCAAAATATTCTGTATCTATATTTAAGACATGTAATTAAGACTTTCTGATTTTTAAAACCAAAAATAAATTATTTTAATGGGACTCACGATAGGGCCAATTATTCACTATTACTTCATTTAACAAAACATTTGCTAAGGAAATCTGTTTTAAAGACTTATGTATTTATTAGGGAAAGAGAGAGAGAGCACAAGTACGGGAGGGGGGATGGGCAGAGGGAGAGGGAGAGAGAGAGAGAGTCCCTAGTGGACTCCACCCTGAGCCTGAGATTACGACCCTAGCCGAAACCAGTAGTTTGCGGCTTAACCAGCTGCAACATCCAGGTGCCCCTGCTGAGGAACTCTTTTTTTCTTACATTTTTTTTAAGATTTTATTTCTTTGTCAGAGAGCGAGAAAAACCCCTTCTACTACCTGTAAGATTCTCTTATGTTGTCAGACCATGAAGGATCATGTAGAGGGAAGGTTCTTCTCTAGCCAGCACTCCATTTATATTTGTCTGGCTTTCCCCCAGTATTCTGTCTATACTGGTGGTGTTTTTGGAGATAACTGACTAACTTGTAAGTTCCAGACAGTGAGAAGTCACACTTGAACTAGATCATGTGGTGAGGATAGCTCCAACAGGAAGTATAATTTGTTTTGGACCTTAAGGAATGTATAAGCTTTAAACAAGAAGAGATTGGAGAAGAGAGAATGAAGTAAACAAAGCAATAAGGAAATCATGGGGTGGAAATACCAGCAGGACAAGAGGAAATAATTCAGTTTGATTCATGTATAAGCCACATGAATTATATCAATAAAGGATTGAGACCGTAGTGTACATATTCTTGAATGTGAACTTCCACTTCTGCACTTAAAATATTAACTATACTCAAAAGGAAAACAAAAACAGAAACAGGGGCACCGGGTGGCTCAGTCAGTTAAATGTCCGACTCTTGATTTTGGCTCAGGTCATGATCTCAGGGTCATGAGATCAAGCCCCAAGTGGGGCTCTCCACTCAGTGGAGTCTGCTTGAGATTTTCTCTCTCTCAAATAAATTAAAAAAATAAAATCTTAAAAAACCCCTCTCTTCATGTATAAACAAATACTTCACCTAGTTTTTGTTTTAAACCACATCTGACCATCTCCAGAATCTTGTTCTATCAGTTATTTCTTATTTGTCTTATATTTTAGACCTTTCTTTGTCCACCAGGTTGTTTCTTCACAAATTATACTTATGCTTTAATCTCTTCCATTTAAAGGGGATCTCCTCACGGGGAAAGTTCACGACAACTGCCACCCCTTCCTTGCTTCTCATCCCTCATTGTCACAAAGCAGTCAGGCTAAAGCTATTCTGGCAGAGGTCATCATCCAGGATACTAATTGCCAAATCCAACTGATTGTTCTTAGTTCTCTTCTCAGTTAATCATTCTGTAGAACTTGACACTAAATTATTCCATTCCTAAAAGTGATTCATTTCTTGTCATATGTGGTACTATTCTCCGGATTCTTACACAGCTTGCCTTTCTTTTTATGCAGCCAGTCTTCTTCAGTCTCATTTGCTGTTCCCTCTAGCTTCCCCACCTCGACTTATTATGAAATGAATTGCAGTCACAAAAACAGGATGTGTTTTATGACCCTATTTATGATCTGTTATATATACACAGACAAATATACAGAGTATGCACAGGTAAGTTGTGTTTATGTGTAATATAAGTCTCTCTCTCTCTATATATATAGATATTCATATATATATTCTGGGTGAATTTCACATTAATTCTGGGTGAATTTCACATTAATCATTTCTATTGTTCTTAAATATTTTTTGTAATTATAATGTATACATTTTTAAAAAGGAAACTCAATGAAAAAATTCACCAGTTATATTTATATGCCCTTCAATTATACTTGTATGTTGATTCTCAAACTGCTCTCTCAAGCCCAATTTCCCTGAATTCCAGACCTCGATGACACACAGTCAAACTCATCTCTCACCTTCTTCCCTTTTTGTGCCTCATCAGTCCCCAAATCAAACTTTCTCCAGGTAAGTGCTTTGTGGCAGCTGTATCTTTACATGTTTGTAATTCCCAAAATGAAAAGCTCCAAGCATTATTCACGTTTCTACTCCTAGTGCCTATCATAGCAACTTGTACATAGAATATAGTTACTGAATAGGCTGAGTGAATAAACTAAAAAGATTGGGGCGCCTGGGCAGCTTAGTCGGTTAAGCGGCTGCCTTCGGCTCAGGTCATGATCCCAGGGCCTTGGGTCAGGCTTCTTGCTCAGCGGGGAGCCTGCTTCTCCCTCTCCCTCTGCCTGCCTCTCTGCCTACTTGTACTCTTTATCTCTCTGTCAAATAAATAAATAAAATCTTTAAAAAAATAAATAAAATAAAACTATTATTCTTTATTCCATAAAGCTTAGGAAATTATTGAAGTTTTCTTTTTTTTAATTGACATATTCAGATTTGTAATTTAAGATTAATCTGGAAGTATGTAAAGAAAATGAAATTGAAGTGGAGAGTATAAAAAAGAGGGGAGTCACAGAAACTCTAGGTACCAATGATACTACCTTTCTAATGAAGTGTTACCTCCCAGGAATAATAAAAATATATCCCCCACTTTCCTTACACATTGTAACTTTTAAAGATGTTCATCATTTGGTCTGTGTCCCGTGATTCTAAAATAAATCTTTGCTGCCATCTTGTGGCAAAATATTTATATCTTATAACAATGCATAAGTTTTAGGAGATGAGTCCATAATTAACCATAGTTAAGCTGTTTTTTAGACAGAAATAGATTCCAACTTAAAGGTTTCCTTCTGCTGCTTTCATGCAAACTAACTTTTCAGTCTACATGGACTTTGTATGTTTTTAAATATTGTTTTGTTAATTGTAATATAAATATCTGCAAATTAATTTCTATATTTATGTTTTTGTTCACTTTTCTCCAAATTCTACAGGCTAAAGAAAAAATTTGGTTGTAATTGACCATCTTTTGAATTTGATTTGATTGTCTTTTCTTTTCCTATTAAGCACATACAAATTCATTCCTTCAGTTTATTCAACGAATACTTATTGAGTGTCTATCTTATGTTAGTCATTGTTTTAAGCATTCAGGATATAATAGTGAATAAAGAGACAAAAAGCCCTGCCTTCAAGGATCTTACATGTTAGTTGGATATATAAAGTGGATTTGTATGTCTTAATGTTCTTTAAAAACAATCTTTGTAATCCACTTTGACAAACTGCATAAGTTTATAGTTTGGAAGGAAAGAAGATATACAAGAAACTATCACAAAAAATGGACTTTCTCTTTAGAAAAAAAATGTAGAATATTCCAAAATCAGGACCATGCATATAAAATTTTGTAGAAACTGGAAGTCCTAGTGTCCTAGTGATTATTTCTTTATATATAGGATGACAGAAAAGTTGGCTACAAATAAATGAGTCAGCAACATTTTAAATTTTACTTATTCAAATCTGAACAAGTCATTTGGCACCCATATGCACCAACTAAAGAGCCAAAGTTTAATGAAAGGTGAAATTGTTTGGAAAAGCCAGCATTTTAGACAGTAAAGGAAATGTAATGTTATGGAAATGTCAGCAATTATTGTACAAGGAAATCAATTCTTCCTAATTGACAATAGCTTCAAACTTACAGCCTGTGAAGTTGTCTTTTCTTTTTTCTGTTAATAGAATTTAGGCAATAAAATTCTGAGATATGAATTTCATTTTTTGAAGTTTTAATTAAAAAAAATTCAGTAAGAATTTTTATAAACATATTTCAGTTTTGTTCAGCCTAGGTCCTCTCCAGAAGCAGAGCTGGAGACAAAAGCTTGTAGTTTATTTTAGGAGATGGTTTATTTTAGGAAATTACGCCAAAGAAGAGGAGTGGGAAACTGGGAAGACAAGGGAGGGAAGAAAAATTGACTCCTAGGGTAAATTATTGAGCAGCATTATTACTGCAATAAGTAGTTGGCAGTCAGTTCCTCTAAGAAGCCTTGTAGAACACACTTCAGAATTCTTTTTTGTTGTTGTTGTTGTTTTCTCTTCCTCCTTTTATTTTATTAACATATGATGTATTACTTGTTTCAGGGGTACGGGTCTGTGATTCATCAGTCTTTTTTTTTTTTTTACTTAAGTAGTTATCTTTTTTAAATTTTATTTTATTATGTTATGTTAATCATCATACATGACATCATTAGTTTTTGAGGTAGTGTTCCATGATTCATTGTTTGCGTATAACACCCAATGCTCCATGCAGAACATGCCCTCTTTAATACCCATCACCAGGGGAGGCTGTTTCTCCCTCTCCTCCTTGCTCCTGCTCTGTCTCTATCTCTGTCTCACTCTCAAATAAATAAATAATCTTAAAAAAAAGAATGATCTAATTTTGTAGTTTATTAAAATACCCAAAAGAGGAACATAAACTTCCATATACATTACGACTCCCAATTCTTTGGGGTTTTTTGTTGCTGTTTTTTTGTTTTGTTTAACATTCATACCAATAAATAATGCCCAAGGGGGGAAAAAAACCCTAGAAATAAATTTATCAAAGAGTTATTTTAGTGATTCAGTACTTATAGCTGGGTGGTAGAATTATTTTGTTAATGTATTTCTGCATTTTCAAATTATCTCCCAAAGTATTTATTAATTTGATTATAAAATGCTGTAGCTGGAAAAAATGACAAACATTAAAAGCATTTGAAAGAGTTTACTAATAATCCTGGTAATGCTGCAGTGATAGTAGGACATTCAGACCATGAATTTAACCACAACCTAAACTTTCTAAACGTCTTCATCAATCCATTTCTAATTGTGTAAGATTAATTTCCATGGTCTGTTCCTCCAATCCATGGCTGGTGAAACTGAAAATTGGTACCACCTATTGGAAACAACTGGCTATATTTATCCTTAAAATCTTAAATTTATTTAAAAGGCTTACGCCCTTTACTCTAGTACTGCCACTTATCAAAACTTACCCAGGAAGTAAATCTAAAATAAGAAAAACAACATACAATAAGTTGACGATTGAAGCTTATGTATAATAAAGTTCATGAAATTAAAGGAAGAATGGTCATAGTGCTAATTTATTCAAGAGAATATTACTTCATTTATAATGATTATGAAACAGAAATACTCAGGTTAGGTTAAACGAAGAATAATATATTGTATATATCCATGTTGAGATTACTACATAGAAATGTAATACTTCTAGGTATAAAAAGAGGAAGGGAATATGGAAAAATGACAAGTCTTTTTTATTGGGGTGGGAAGATTTTGAGCCCCTCTCTCAGACAGACTTGGTATCACTAGAAACATTGTATAGCTTTTTACTTCAAGAACTACTGATATTACTATTTTAAGACTGTCAGTATACCTGCTATTAAGACGTGCTTGCTTTTATTTCAAATGTCCCGAGTTTGGGATATACGCAAGTTGCAGCTGGTATCCTTAGCGTGTGTTCGTTAGTGTATTACCACGCTGTTTATAATGCACTTGATGAAATGTGATTAGCGCTTCCAGGACTGAAGAATTTAAGTATCGGCAAACCGATCAAACGGAGGCTATCATGAAACAGCACCAATTTACCCCCGGGTCTTAGAGTAACAATGACCATTTGTAGCACTGTATTTCATCAATACTACAGATACCCTGATTTTAAGTGCTTTGTATTTTTCAAAGTGATTTGGCCTCATTCAGTTAACACAATTGCTCCCGATGCCTACATTTCTCCAGCGCTCCAGAGATCAGGACCAACGGAGGCATAACCACCCGGGGAGATTTCGTCCCGTTCCTCAACTCTACCGAGTGACCAAGCGCTAGGCAGAGGATTCGCAAATACTGTGCGGCTCTGCACCTCCTCTCGAGCAGCTAAGAGGCGAACTAACAATGCCGTGATTATAGTAAGTCTCAAAAGCAAGGCGCAGGCTGCGGTGCTGGGGCCCAGCCGGCAGGGCGGCCGCTTGGCTGCAAGAGCTACCCAGTGACGAATTCTGGAAACAGCACGTCAGTCCCTCGGATATGCCATCGCTTTCTGCTTTTAGGTTTTCTCTTCTTCAAATATCCGGCGCCACCGCCAAGCCTTGCAGCCAGCCTCAGGAGCCCGACCCACAGCCGCCCCGCTGCTGCCGGGCCTCCCGCTGCTCCCTCCTCCTCTTCCCATCTGCTCTGCGCCTGCGCAACCGGAAAATTCGCGAAGGTTCCTGAAGCTAAACCGGCCGTTTCCGGAAGCCGGCAGCAGCCTCAGCCGTCAGACCGGTGGTTGCGGCGGTGGGGTTGTATGGGCAGCTTCTAGCTCTTCGCTGGGTTTGGACCCGACGTTTAACGGTGGGGAAAGAAAATGGCCTTGCTGTGCTACAACCGGGGCTGCGGGCAGCGCTTCGATCCCGAGACCAACTCCGACGGTAAGAGAAACGCGCCGCCAGCCCTTCCTCCCCTCTCCACCTCAGCCGGGGGACGCCCTTGGGCCCAAGGGCGTCCCGGGGTCCGCCCGCGAGCCTTCGCCGCGCTGCCCCGGTCTGGGTCCCTCCGGGTCGCGCTCGCAGCCCGGCGGCCCGAGCGCTCTGTAAGAGGCGTCCGACCCTCTCCCCGCAGCCGCGCAGCCCCACGGACCCACGCTCCGGTTCCACGTGTTTCCCGGTCGTCCGCTCACTCGCCGATTCGCCTGGAATTTAGAACATCTTTCTCCTTTCCCTGCCCCCCTCCGCCCCGTCTCTTTGGGGGAGCAAAAGTTAACCAGATGCTACAGGACTCGCTTAGCGGCGGGTGTGCGCGTGTCTGTGAGTGAGGCAGACGGAGACGGATGGGAAGGTTGGGCAGCGGGCGAGTTATTTTAACGTTTAAGTTCGGCTCGTTGAATTAGTATAGAAGTTTATTTTTCTGAAAGTCTTGTTTTTCGTGTGTTCAGTCCACCCAACTTACAAAGTTACTTTTTTTTAAGTGTCCTGGTTTAGGAAAATTACTCTGTCTTTACACTAAGTTTTGATGTGTCTGGAGGGATGGATGGTGCATTTGTTACCCTTGTCTTACTTAGTAACCTTATATGTTGCGTAGTTTTGCTGTGATCCTCCCATTTTAACAACGTGCCATCTTCCGGATAAAGTCATTGTTCCTTCGTGTACAGTTAAGGATGTAAAGTGAAAGTTAGTGACTAGACTAGGTGAACAGTTTGAATTTTGAATGGTGAATGGAGTAAAGGGAGTTGGTTTCTTGAATATTGTGGGAAATGACACCACTTTGTCAAATTCAACTACCAATTACTGTGTTTTCTATACGCCAGACATTGATCTATCACTACATCATTTCATTTAATCTTCACATTTAATCTATGAAGTAGGTATTATTAGACGTATTTTATAGAGAAGCCGGGTTCAATATGGTAGCAGCATGGTTCCTGCATTGTGAAGGAAATTAAAATTTGTGCCTTTTAAAATCTTTTCCACCCCTGAGTTGTCTGAAGTACTTACTTAGTGCACAGGTATTGAATTGGTGACATAATTTAAAATGATAAGACTTGGCAGGATTCAATGGATAAAGTAGAATACAGTCTTTCAGGCTTTGTACAGTATTCATGTTTCTGTCTTTGACATTTTTATATTAATATGAAGTTACTCAAAGAGAAAATTGTGAGATTTCAGTGGATGACAGAATTGAAGAAAAGAGGTTTTAAAGCCTTTGCTTTTGGTAACCTATGTAAAAAGTAAATTGCCTTACTGTCTGCTATGTTTTACTTTAATATTAAATGGAAAGACTGAGGCTTTGTTGCCTAGGACAATTAATGCCCCAAAGTAAATATGTTTGTTTATAGAATGTTCTGTACCAGCCTGAAATTATGAGGGAGATACAGCCAGTTTTTGGAAGTCAGCAGCGAGTGTGTGTGTGTGTGTGATGGTATAATGCCTAGGAAAGAGATAGGAATTGGGGGAAGTGGGAAAGTGAGAGGAGTAGACATTCAAGGATTGTGTTATCAGTACTAAATTCAGCAGGGAGCTTCAATAAGGTGGTAGAAAGTTTAGTTGCTTTAGCAAAATGGGGGTTAGAGACTTAACTCCAAGTAAGTTGTTTCAATGGTAAGTTAAGAAAATGGAGATAGGAAGTAGAAAATAAGAGCTAATAGTAAACTGTGAACTTGGTTAGGAGAAAGTTTTTTGGAATGGGAGAGGTTTGACCTTTGTATGGACAAAAATTAAAAATCTTCTTTCTAAGCTGATACTAGGTTTTAGTTTGAAACACAAGCTAACTTAATGTTTATGGAAGACACAGTTGGTATCTTTCACATATTAAATAGTTATTCTGGAAAAAAACACCTCTTCAGTTTTTTATATAATTCGTGTGTGTGTGTGTGTTTGTGTGTGTGTGTGTATGTGTATATATTTATATAGAAACTGAATCAGCTACTAAGAGGCAGAGCCAGAATTTGAGCCAGGATCACACCCAGTATGACAAGCCCTTGGTTCTTAACTGCTACAATGTTACCCATAAAATACAACTTTGAGCTAAACTGGTAAACCTGAAAAAGGCTAGAGAGGAAAATAACCATCTGCTTGTTATTTACATTTGAAAGCAGTGATTTTCAAATTTTGTTGCTACTAATTGTAGGGTTAAGACCTGACTCATTCCTACCACCATTCTGCCCAAACTGACCATTATGATGATTATGCCTCTTAGTGTGTTATGCATTACGTATTTTATGCCTCTGACTATATGTAAGTTTGATATTTGAAAATACTCTATTTGTTCTCTTTTTAATTCTGTTCTCAACTTCATATCCCTCTGCATATTCATTTCTACTTTGAATCTCCTTTTTCAGCCCTTAATTCTATTGCTTCCCTTAATTAATAGCTTCTTCTTATTCCATGGGTTTACTTACTGTACCATGAAAATACCTGACACTTTCTTGCTCTATTAGCCTAACATAGTATCTGTGTAACACCTGGTTGCTAAGGAAACCATACTAGCTATTAATATGGGGTAGGAAGATTTCTTTAAGAACCAGGAATTAATCATTGTAAGGCAACACCAGGAATCAGAGGTTGTGGCCAGTTAAAGCTAAACAGACAACAAAAGGTGGGGCAAAGTAGCCTTATAAGAAAATTGCACAGATGTGGAGCTGACCAGTTTTTTCTAAGCTCATGGTTGTGTCTAGTCAGAAAATAATTTTTTAAAATGTAATACTTCATATTGCAAACTGTATTAAGCTCATTTTCATAAGAGTTAGTGAAAATTGATGGTGTAATGGGGGAGTGGCAGAGAAATACAGAGTAACAATCAGTGGCAACCCTGAAAATAGACCGTAGAATTTAAACATCTATTTAATGAGGTTTGTATTTAGCTATTGACACCTGTCTAGGAAAGTTAAATTAGCAATTAGATATTAACATCAGTTTTTAAAATTTTGAAACTGTCCTTCTAAAATGTGTTCTTATGTGCATTGATCCACAGATTGTCCAAGAGATTCTCTAAAAAGATATTTTAGAAGTTTGATAGTATTTTTGTAAACAGAATTGGAAGGTGATGAAATCGTGGAGCTTGAAGTTTTGGTACTAAACAAGTTTAACTACAAAGATTAAAGGAATAGAATACAGTTTGTTATACTTGCAGTATATCATATTATCTACAGGTATCATACTCTTGAATTAGAATTTTAACTACTGCTATTGTAATGCAATACTGTATTAAGCACTGTGTGCCACCCGTCAGACGCTAGCATTTGTGAATTTTTAAGGAAAAGCAGAGTATTACCTGCATTTGGAAAAGGGATTAAATGTTAATACCTGAAGAAAATGATTTTTTTCTTCATAATAAAATGTATTTTTTCCCCTTTCTTTCTTTTTGACCAGATGCTTGCACATATCACCCAGGTGTTCCAGTCTTCCATGATGCCTTAAAGGTAAGAACTTGGTATATTTCAGTTCCTTCATATTCGTACATTAAATTTAGAGGTGTAATACTAAATCTTCATTTTTTTATCTTTTTTTCTCAGCCTGTGACTTTTTGCTTTCTTAATGACCGCTTTGGGGTGCTTTAAGCAAGTACTCCATTAAAGGCAAAGACAGTAGATGGTGATCTTAAGATCTTTCTCAGTTATAAAATTGTTATTTCCACTCCAACTCTCATTTTCTATACTCTTCATTTCTTTTTAATCTTGAGAGGAAGTGAAAGCAGTGTATTGAATCCTAGTTTCTTAATCTATCAGGCAGCTACTGTATAATAAGAGCGGCTCTGAATTTTAGGAAAGATTGTTATAAACAGTAAAGAGTGCCGAACTGAGACACCACCTGTTTTCCACCTGTACTTCCTTGGTGTTCTGGAGAGTTAGAGAAATAATAAAATGTTTGACTAGGTTTTTTTGGTGTGTTTATTGATCTTTTACAATTTATGATAATATGGTAACATTTATCTCAAAAGATAATGTGTATCTCTTTTTCCTTTATTATGTTATGTTAGTCACCATACAGTACATCATTAGTTTTTGATGTAGTGTTCCATGATTCATTGTGTATAACACCCAGTGCTCCATGCAGTACGTGCCCTCCTTAGTACCCATCACCGGGCTAACTCATCTCCCCACCCCCCTCCCCTCTAGAATCCTCAGCTTGTTTCCCGTAGTCCATAGTCTCTCATGGTTGTCTCCCCCTTCAATTTCTCCCCCTTCGTTTTCCCTTCCTTTTCCTAATGTCCTCCATTTTATTCCTTATGTTCCACAAATAAGTGAAACCGTATGATAATTGACTTTCTCTGATTGACTTTCCCTTAGCATAATCTCCTCCAGTCCCATCCATGTTGATGCAAAACTTGGGTATTCATCCCTTCTGATGGCTGAGTAATATTCCATTGTATATATGGACCACATTTTCTTTATCTGTTCGTCTGTTGAAGGGCATCTTGGCTCTTTTCCACAGTTTGGCTATTGTGGACATTGCTGCTATGAACACTGGGGTGCATATGGCCCTTTTCATTACATCTGTGTCTTTGGGGTAAATACCCAGGAGTGCAATTGCTGGGTCATAGGGTAGCTCTATTTTTAACTTTTTGAGGAACTTTACGTTGTTTTCCAAAGTGGCTGTACCAACTTGCATACCCACCAACAGTGTAAGAGGGTTCCCCTTTCTCCACAACTTCTCCAACATTTGTGGTTTCTTGCCTTGTCCATTTTTGCCATTCTAACTGGTGTAAGGTGGTGTCTCATTGTGGTTTTGATTTGAATTTCCCTGATGGCTAATGATGATGAACATTTTTTCCATGTATCTGTTAGCCATTTATATGTCTTCTTTGGAGAAGTGTCAGTTCATGTCTTCTGCCCATTTTTTGACTTGATTATTTGTTTAATGTGTATCTCAAAAGAAAATGTTGCAGTGTCGCTGCCATGGTTTTAGGTGTTGGTACTTTGTTTTTAGGAACATAAGTAGTCTTACATGTTTAAGTATTGTTGATGCCTTTTGAATTTCTAATTATACCTTCCAAGGAGTAGTTGTGGACCCTTTTTGGTATTTCACTTTTAGATAGCCAAGTGTGAATAAAGATGTGTGAGCAGATAACAAGTTTGTGTTAGTCTGGTTCTAAGTGAGGAAAACAGAACAACCATTTGATAGGGTAAGTTGAGAGATGGCTCTTCTCACATCTTTTTAGCTGCTTTACAAACATTTTGGGGGGTGGAAACTGTGGTTCTGTGGGTATATTTACTTTTGCAGAAGAGTGAAGGGATTTTTTCTTTCCTGGATTGCCATTTATTCTATGTTTATTTTTCTTACGTATGTTTTTCTTTTTCTTTCTTCTCCTATGATATGTTTCTATCTCCTAACCATAGACGTATTTCACCTTTGTCTTTAGCTTCCTGTTTTCTCTCATTTAGTTCATGCATTTCTGTCCTTAAACGTCATCTCTGTGCTAGTGGCTTCTGCAGGTTATTTCCATTTTATTTGAGACTGCAAACCAGGTTTTATTTTTTTTATTTTTAAATATTTATTTATTTGAGAGAGAGAATGAGAGATAGCACAAGAGGGAAGAGGGTCAGAGGGAGAAGCAGACTCCCTGCTGAGCAGGGAGCCCGTTGTGGGACTCGATCCCAGAACTCCAGGATCATGACCTGAACCGAAGGCAGTCGCTCAACCAACAGCCACCCAGGCGCCCCTGCAAACCAGTTTTTAAAGTGAACTCTTATTCCAAAAATAGCCGGCATTTCAGCTTTGCTGCTGCTAGTAATGATACCACAAACTTTATAGTCATTCAGTCCATTGCTCTTCTTTTTTTTTTTTTTTTACTACTCAGCTGTTCATCACCCTGTTGAATTAATCTTAAGGATTTCACTCTGAAGTATTTTTGTTTCTCTTTTCCAATTCTGTTTATTATTGTCTCTATAAACATTTCTTAAAGACCTGTACTTTTTAAGACTGTTGGATTTCACACCGCAAATATGTAGACAGACAAAATAGGTAACTCAGTGTAATGTCTACTGTTGCTGGTTTAATTGGCAAATAAGAAGTTAAACATTGCATATACAAAAGAAAGAACATCTTAGTATTCAAATTAGAAGTGGCATAGACAAAGAGAGACAATACTTCTTAAGAAATGACAACCTTATACTCACATACTTAAATTTATCTTTCATTTTTTAAAAAGATTTTATTAGAGAGAGAGACCCGCATGCACGCACACAAGCCGGGGGGGGGGCGGCAGAGGGAGAAGCGACTCCCCGTTGAGCATGGAGCCTGATGTGGGACTAGATCCCCGGATCCTGGGATCATGACCTGAGCCAAAGGCAGACACTTAACTGACTAAGCCACCTAGGTGCTCTTTCATTTTTTTATTTTACTGAGGACTGCCATAGATCCCAGATTGGCATTTGGGAATAACTAGTATGTATCATATATGTATCCCAGTATCCCCAGAATATCTGCTGTAATTCTTTATATATGATTAAGACAATAAAGCTTTTTCTTGTACAGAATAACTTTTCTGATGACTGTATTATCAATGCTAACTAAATACTGTATTTTAAGGTTATAGTAGGTTTTCACCTACACGTCTCAATTCAGAATAAAAGAATTCAGGTTCAAAATAAAGGAAAATTTAAATTATAGCGTATTTAACATTTTCTTTAAAATAATTTTGTAAGAAAGTAGTGTGAAAACAATCACTACCAAATTCTTCATATAGTGTATAGAGAAAAGCAGTGAGGCCCAGATGGATATGTGCAAATCCTAGCCTTTAGTCTAATTTAGAACATCCCAAGTCTTGAAACTACTGCATTTTTATTTTCTTATTTTTTATACTACATTGAAATTACAGATGACAGCTAAAAGCCATTTTTTGGTAAGCCACTTGATATTTTGCTTAGAAATCACACACAGCATTGTAATTTCTGTATTTTTATGCTTGTCGCTAAAAAGATCATTTAACCTTCAAAGATCTAACAATTCTTAGGCTACTATGCTAATCAATCTATGTTGTTCTGAAAATAGAATGCTTATTGTTGGGGAACACCTAAAGTGAGTTCTTTAGAAGCTGAATTATAATTAATGTCTCTGACTTACTGGATTTTTAAAGTAAAGCACTTCACTTACTCCCCAGATCCTTTAAAATATATGATATTTTTAGAAATTAGAAAATGTTTCTCTTCCAAAAATCAAGTACTAGTCTTGAAAAAATAAGCGATTTTTATTTCCCTATTTTGAGGTACTTCCTTTTGTGATCAGTCACAACACAAATCACCTTTAACATTGATTAATTAGCTTTTTTTAAAATCAAAAACTAAAGATCATTTCACTTGATTTGATGAATCATTTATAACACTTCACAACTGTGAAATCTATATATGTGCAAGTCACTGCTAGATTCAAGGATATATGCAAGTAGACTCTTAGTGGGCTGTGGTTCTATGCAAATTCAATTTTCAGTTTTTTTCTGTTTCATAGGGTTGGTCTTGCTGTAAGAGAAGAACAACCGATTTTTCTGATTTTTTAAGCATTGCAGTAAGTATTAATTTTTTTCCTAGGTTATCTCCTGAGAAAGTACAAATAATGGGAAGCTCCAGATTTGAGGAGTCTGATTTGGGACATCTGTTGAGTGGTCTGTTAATTTGCACATAGAGCCTTTCTTTGCAAGTGGAGTTCACCTCTGTTGACAGCCTTTAAAATAAGGAATTTATCCGTTTTAGAGATAAAAGTTTCACAATATTAATTAGCCACCTGTCAATATAGGTTTGTCCTTGATATGAGTAGTCTTTAAAGTACATCAAGAAGGAAGTGGTAGGTAGCTATTTAAGGCATTTTTATAGTGAGGAACAATAGATATTTATCAAATCTAAGATGCTACCAAGATGTACCATTTATTCTGTATACCCTTAAGAAAGAAAACAAAAGCTGTTAAGGACATGACATGCTATTAAAGTTGCGATTTCAGAGATGTTACAATGCATGTTTGACGCACCTGCCAGATTTGACAAACACTCTTATTTTACTTAATCCTCTCAGAAAATATCGTAAGTGCCCTTACCTCCATTTTGAGGAAACTGAAGTTTAAAAAGATTTCCTTGCTCAAGGTCAAATAGCTAATAAGTAGAAGAAGTAGGGCTTAAATCAAGGTCCTTTTCTGTTAATAATTTGTAGACTTCCATGTGAGAGTTCCAGAATTTTACTGTAAAAAAAAATTGATGCTGTGTTTATAGTATAAGCTGATATTTATGAACTAATTCAAAGACTTTTTTAAAATACATTAAGATATAAGAACTTATTTACAAATATTGCAGATTTAGATTTTAGTTTCTTAAAATAAGTCCGTGTGGAGAAAGCAAACAGTAGAATTTATTAATAATAAAGAAAACTAATTTTTCTATCATGGCATGTGAAACAGATGCTAGGATAACTCTTACCTTCCCTAACAGGGCTGTACAAAAGGCAGGCATAATAGTGAGAAGCCACCTGAGCCAGTCAAGCCTGAAGTCAAGAATACTGAGAAGAAAGAACTTTCTGAACTGAAACCCAAGTTTCAGGAGCACATCATTCAAGCCCCTAAACCAGTAGAAGCAATAAAAAGGCCAAGGTACACTTTATACAGTTGTATATTTTTGTAACAAGTGAATAATAGCATTTATTCTTGGTATTTTATGATTTTACGTAATACCATTTATAGCTATTATGTAGGTCACCAATTTTTTATCTATTAGGTTTTCCCTTAAGTATACCTTCCATTTTTATTCTCCCTTCCAACTTGAGGGCATGTACACAGTAAACTTCCATTGCATATTTGTATATAATCATAATATGTCAAAAGCAGAAAAGACTCCATCTGTTTTGTGACTTGACATGTCTTTTTCACTGTGGCATAGTGAAATTCTAGAAAGGGATTGTTGTCAGAGAATCAGTTTGATTTGAAAAAGAACTTTAGACACCTTCCTCTTCATTCCTCTGCTGTTTTCTTGAATATTTTCTAGGACATTCCTGACAGAAGGATATTTAGTTTCCTTTCAAATAATTCTAGTGAAGAGGAATTTACTTTTATTTTAAATTAGTCCATTTTATTGTTACTAAGTGTATATTTTTTTCCTCATATTGAGTCAAATTCTGTCTCCTTCATTTGTGCATATTTTGTCACTAGAACAAACCTAGTCACTCCTTTTACTTTCAGATACCTGAAAACTGATAATTTTATTATTACTATTAAACTTTTTTATTTATTTGATTTAGATGGCAGATCTGTTAAAGTACTTTTAAAATACTTTTTTTTCCTTATGCAGTAGAATTACCCAGATTCTTTGTACTTACCTTCTGGTCAACTAAACTCTGTTTTACATTCTCACACATGCATGTTGGCTGCCACTGTTAAACCAGGCCTCCTTCATTTTGCACTTGAGTATTGTTTTAGAACCAGAATATAAGACTTAGAAAACAGATAGTTTTTGGTCTCAAATATGGCCCGAGTTGATTTTTTTTTTTTTAAGGTTTTATTTATTCATTTGAGAGAGATGGAGACAGAGCACAAGCAGGGGGGAGAGGCAGAGGGAGAAGCAGGCTCCCTGCTGAGCTGGGAGCATGATCTGAGCCAAAGGCATATGCTTAACCATCTGAGCCACCCAGGTGCCCCCCGAGTTGATATTTTTCCCATAATGGACTTAATGGTTTTCATGACTTTTTCTCTTTATTGGTCTTAAATAAATTTATAGCATATTGAATAATACTGGACCAATATAAGAAGCCTGAGAGACTTTTTGACGTTTGTTCATTCAACCAAACTACTTACACTGATTTTTATTCCATCTCCACCTTATTCATAATCATGAGAGACTTTTATCAGATGCCTTGCCAGCTGATTTGCCAGTTACAAAAAAAATTAAGAGGGAAAGACAGCTTTGGCATGGCTCATTCTTAAGTCTTACAATGGTGTCTACTATAATTAGCAGTATGAGTTAATAGTTACTTTAAATAATGGATTACTGATTAAGTGAGAAATTTAAGTACTTTTCCATAAATTCATTTGGTAGTATTGTAGAGATTATGGGAGTATAGGTTTTTATGTACTGTTCTTAATGCTTCCTACATCTTCCTACAATAGTTTTCATTAAGGATGTGGAACGAATAACCTAGGATTTCTGTTTTTATTGTTGCATTTATTAATATGCTTAATACTTATTGAACGGCTTTAAATAAATTGTACGCATAACACTTAACCATTATGAAGTGTTGGGGGGTGTTATTGATTTTTAACCCTACTGAAATTGCCTTGTGATAAAATTTTATCTGAATGTATGGATGCATATAACCAGTGTCCACACAAAGTGAATTATCTCCACTAGTAGGAATATGGATTCACTTAGTACATATTTGTTGCCTGTTAATTGTATGCTCAGCATTTTGCTTAGGTGTGGAATGTAAAAGTACTTAATGGTTCCTTCTTGGCAAATGTGGATTCCTATTCTTTACTTCCTTCCCATTAGACCTACTGATTAATAATTTACCATGTTGGCAATAGCATGATTATTTGAGACTTAATATATTTATTTACTTACGTATTTTTGTATGTATGTATGTATTTTTGGAGGGCACAGAGGGAGAGAGAAAATTCCAAACAGGCTCCACACTTAGTGTGGAGCCTGATTCAGGGCTTGATCTCACAACCCTGAGATCATGACCTAATCCAAAATCAAGAGTCGGATGCTTTAACTGAGTGAGCCATCCAGGTGCCTGAGTTTTAATATTTTAATATCAGAATTTTTCTGTTAAAACTTGAAAGTATAGATACATATTGCAGTTATTTGTAAAATACTATTTAATAGGAAAAACTTGATTCACAAAGCATTTGGCTTTTTATAGATTCTTAGTGTATTTATTTTTAGTAAAAAAAAAAATATATATATATATTTTTGGTATATCAATAATGGTAATAAAATTTAAAAATTCTCCAGCCCAGATGAACCAATGACAAAATTGGAATTAAAAATATCTGCTTCCCTAAAACAAGCACTTGATAAACTTAAACTGTCGTCGGGGAATGAAGAAAACAAGAAAGGTAAGATTTTATTTTGTATTTTTTTTCTGTACTATTAATCAATTATCTAAAAGACACTGCAGTATGGTTCACTGAATATAAATATGAAAAGGTAGCACATTATAGTAAAGAATTTATTTTTGTTTTCTAAATACCAGTAATACCACAAAATGAATTGGGGGTTTATTCACAATGTCTTTGTTAAAATGTCTTTATTAAATGTTTCATTGTGCGTAATATAAAATATACTCAGTATATTCTGACCTACACTCAGTACCATGGAGGAAAGTAGTTACCCCTTTCATGATTTCTCTTTTATAGGGTTAAGATGTTCGATATTGTATTGCATTATAGAATAGAAATGTGTCATATATCATTTGGGGACATGGGCAAAACTTAATCACAATAATTGACTTCTTAACAGCTTTTTTAAATATATTCCCTGAAAGGTCACGTAGAAAACTCAATAACTTAAAATTGTTCTCAAATAACAGTGTTTTTTAGATTTAGTATTTTTTCAAATACTTGTTTTATGAAAGAGGTTAAGAGTGACACTAAAGTATTTTAATGTTTCTAATTTGATTTTCTTTTCTTGTTTTAGAAGAGGACAGTGATGAAATTAAGATTGGGACCTCATGTAAAAATGGAGGGTGTTCAAAGGTATATATTATAAAATTTGTGTTGTGTCGTGGAAGTAGAATTGTAATTTTTGAAGAAGAGGGTGCAATTTACTGATGCAGTTCAACAAACATTTGGGTGCCTATTATGTATTGGTCAGTGTGCTATGGACTAGGGCTGTGAACATGGGTAAGAGACTGTCTCTGACGAACATCATATCTGACAGAATCATGGAATAAGTAATTCTAATTCAGTCAGCATTTACTGAGCATTTACTGTATGCCAGACAGTGTTTGGGGGGCTGGAAATACAGTATCAAGGAAGCAAAAATTTCTGTTGTGGAGTTGATAGTCTAATTTAGGGAGAAGGATAACACATAGGTAATTAAATATTATGAATTTAGGTAGATACAAAGAAAATATAGTAAACAAGGAGATAAAGCTATTAAAAATAAGGCTGTCAGGAAAGTCCTTTGGGAAGTAGTGACACTAAATCAGAAATCTAAATAATGTAGCAGGTGAGTTATGTAAACCTCCAAGTTGATAGGGGAGCAGTGTGTGTAGAGCCTTTAAAGCTTGGCTTTTCAAGAAATTATGAGAAAAGTCAGTGGGGCTTGGTCTTGGGTGTGAAATATGAAAGGTAGGGGTAAGTGAGGTAGACAAGATTATGGTGGTCCTTACAGGGCACATTGAGGGGTTTGGGCTTTTTGTGTGTGTAATGGGAAGACATTCTGTGTTTTAAGGAGGGGTTCTAAAAAAACCTCTTTGGCTGATAACCTGACAAATATAATGGGGTACTGGGGATTTGGAGGAAGGAAAACCAGCTAGGATGCAATTGTGGAAGAGCAGGCAGTGGGATTGGAGCTTATTTTTTAGAAGTGGTTAAATATGGGATCTACGTGAACATCTGAGGACTTTTCCTACCCCTCTGTGTGAAATTGCATACCCTTCATCATCTCCACTCCCAACTGTCCTTTTTTCTCTGGGACACTAATCCCCTTATAACATGCTACTTCTTTTGCATATGTATTTTGCTTATGATCTGATTTTCCCTTCCCTTCCTCCTCTCATGTAAGGTTTACAAGGACAGATTTTTTTTGTTGTTCTTTGCTGTATCCTTAAATGCTTAGAACAGTGCCTGCCTGGCTCCTGACAAATTATGCAGAATGAATACTATTTGGAAGTATTAGCAGAACTTGCTAATGAACTTTAAGTGGAGGGGACTTGGGCTCCAGCAGCTAGGTGACTGGTGACACCATTAACCAAGAAGGAAAAAACAGGATTTGGGGAACAAGGTTTGTAATTTTCCCTCGTGTTAAGTTTGAGATCACCTTGCTTATTTAGGGATGGAAGTGGAAATGGATTTACATGTATGTAAGGTAGAAGTAGTAGACAGAAGAGAATGACTGAGTACTGGGGTGGAGGGTAGTGCAGGAAGATCAGAGAGAAACAATTTCAGATGGATTTTGAAACATGAGTGTCAATTCCGTAAATGGACAAAAAGGGAAAGGGTACCTCAAGCAGAGGTGATAGCAGTATACAGCAAACAAGAAACAGTTAATAATGTATAGAATTTGTTGATGTGGAGATTAAGAGAGAGAAGTAGGGACCAGATCTTTAAAGGCTTTTATAGTGCTTAAAAGTTAGATCTCACGTGATGTAGGTTAGGCCATTATTTGATCTTTTTCATTGAAATATAACATTAAAAAATATACAGATGTAAGTAAATTTATAGCTCAAGGGATTTTCACAAAGTAGAGCCCTCCTTATACTTTCGCCCATTTATTATTTCCTCCCAAAAGTAACCATGTTTTTCTATCAAGATAGGTTGGTTTTGCCTATTTTTGAGCTTAATGTGAATAGAATCGTAGACCAGGTATTGCACCACCTGTCTTCCTTGGCTTAATGAAATGTGTGTTAGAGTTATCTTTGTTGCACGTAGCCATAGTTTGTTCATTTTCATTATAAAATGTGCGGCTGTGTGAATGTTGCCAGTCAGCTTACCTTTCTATTTGTCCTTTAACTTTTTTTGTTTAATGCTACTTTGAACATTTTTGTGCCCGACTTTTGGGACATGTGGATACATTTCTGTTAGGTATATGACTAGAAATGGAATTGCCAGATCGTGTATCTATGTCCAGCTTTAACAGATACTTCCTCATAGTTTTTGAAGATGGTTGTATTTACACATCTGCCAGCAGTATATGAGGCTGATTCCATTTGTTCTACACCTTGGTAACATTTTGTAATATCAGTCTTCTATATTTTGGCCATTCTGGTGTAGTGTTCCCATTGTGATTTTAATTTGCACATTCCTGCTGATGAGGTTGAGTACCTTTCTGTATGTTTATTGGTCACTTGGATATTCTCTTTTGTGAAATGTCTGAAATCTTACGTATTTTTCTTTCTATCAGTTGGCTTTTTCTTACTGATTTTAGGAATTCTTTTTATTTTTTAACCAGAGAGAGACACTATACATTTTCACTGTCTTAATAGTGACTTGTGATAAACAGAGGCTGTTTAATTTAGTGAAACCCAATTTGTCCATTTTGTTTGGCTAGTATTCTTTGTATTCTTTTTAAGAAGTTTGCCTACTTGAAGGTCATGAATATTTTCTCATATGTAGAGGCACATTTAAAATGTACAAACCACCTGGAACTGATAACTGTGTAAGGTGTGAGGTAGATGTCCAAGAGAGTGATACATGTTTTAATTAGAGAGTAGAATACAGAAATGGAAGGCAGAGAAAAGAATTAGAATCTGTTAGTATAGTCTCATTGTCTAAAATCTGCTCGTGATCATGAGGAAGGTAAGCAAATTAAACTGATATTTTCAAGCTAAATTGACAGGATTTCATGATAGAAAACATGGATATGGTGCCATCGAATAAGGTAGGAAGAAGAGTAGGAGTTGAGGGGGCAATAGTGATAAATTCAGAATCTAACATAACTGATTTTTATGAGCTTATGGAATCTCTTTAGGAGATGTACACAGGCAGTACTTTGGATTTACCAAAAGTAAATACACAGAATTTTATTTTCTGTACTTGTAGGTGGTTGCTATAAATACCAAAGTAAAAAATATACTACTGGCTGCATCTGTGTTTTATTAACATAACTTTTTGTGAATTCATCTGTAGAGCCTTCACCTACAGCAGCAATGGGGCCCGGATCTTCCAGACAAACCCTGGATATATTTATAGGTCTGCAGCTCATTTTACCCTTCCTAGGGATAAGAAGTCAACAGCACTGTAGAATTTCCAGAATTGCTTTATTAATTCGTAATACCCACACAGTTTCCTGTACATATAAATCTTGTTGTAACTGTATTTCCATTGAGAATACTAATCTCTTGGTTTCAATATTGTCCTATAAATTTAAATACCTGAATATGCTTGAATTGTGACCTCGTACCTGAAAGTCTGAAAGCATCTTAATAGATCCCATTGCCTACTTTTCTATTTGCCTTTTTCACAGGGAACTAAAACTTAAGCGTATCTAAAAAGGAATCATTTTTCATTCCTTATTGGAATGGCCTGGGGTGAATTTATGAATATTCTAGGTAATTGTTATTTCTTGAGCATTTTCATAGTTCTTAGAGGTCACCAGTTCTACAAATGTTTACGAAATATGACATTGAGATACGAAGCTAATTTTTTCTTCTTTTTTCTCTTTTAGACATATCAGGGTCCACAGAGTCTAGAAGAAGTCTGTGTATATCATTCTGGAGTACCTATTTTTCATGAAGGGTAACTTATACATGACTAATTAAAACTTCATGGTAGAGGTTAGAAAAGTTAATATGCCTATAAACATTATTTGCCATGCAGCATTATTAGGTATTTTACTTACATTGTCATAGAATCTTTAGAATAACCTAGAATGTGGGCTTTGTCTTTTTACATATGAGAAAACTGAAACAATTATTACAGTGGAGTGACCATTGTGATTCAGACCTCCTGTTTTTCCTTATTCCCTTATTTTTCAATGGGTCGTTACTCTTATTTAGTTTGAAGGACTGTTCTGTGCATTGCTGGACAGTTAGAATTTTTGGCCCTGGGGCACTAAGACACCAATATTGTGTCATCCAAGAAAATCCACACTTTCTGCAGCGCTCGACTGAGATCTAGCCCCTCTTCCATACTATGCTGTGGTTTATAGAAATGCAGTACCATGTTAAAATCTTCCAGTTTGTATCACTTTTTGGGAGCTTTATGAGGAAACTGGAATTAATAGTGAAAAAAACTATTAGTGAAAGTAGTGAAAATTATTAGTGAAAAAAACTATTAGTGAAAAGTGGATTTGGAATTTTGTGATGGTTTTAAGCATCTTTACTCAGGAGCTCCAGAATTGCTACAATAAATGCCATTCTGGTTTTAAAACGATTAGTCTTTTGAAAGTTTTAACTATTTAGTAACTTAGACACTTTGTAGAATACTAACGTTGCACACATTTATCTTTTAAAATCACACTGTCACTGTACTTTTGGACTTAAGTGGTTGTAAGATTTTATTTCTGAAGTTTTTCTATGATAATTTAAAGGATGAAATACTGGAGCTGTTGTAGGAAAAAAACTTCTGATTTCAATACATTCTTAGCCCAAGAGGGCTGTACAACAGGGAAACACGTGTGGACTAAAAAGGATGCTGTAAGTAACATTTTCATAATATATTGGGATATATTTGTCTTTTTTTTTAAGATTTAAGATTATTGTCTTCAGAAATTAAAAAAAAAAGTTTTTCTGTCTCTCATACAGTAAAGATTTGATGTGCCTAAAAATTAAAATTGAGTCAAGCTCCCAGAGCACTCTTTGATCCCAAGTAGCCATTGTGTATGATGATGCAAAATACAGGTTTTTGTGAAATACTAAAGCCTCTGCCAAAATTGAAGCATGTGTTTCTGTAATTCCATAGGCTCTTCCCACTTTTTGTTTTTTTTAATCATTTTTCTACTCCTTCGATGTTATTAATCACTTAAGACTTTGGATTCTCTTCTGGCCGCTTAAAACTTCACGCAACCATTTACAGTGCAAAATCACTCCACCTAGCGGCCAAAGAGAAGGTTGGCAGACTTGTTCCAATTGTCTTGAATGCCTCTGCTTGCTTCGGGGTAGTTTACAAAACAACCAAAAAAGCTTTGGTTCCAGCTTCACTGGATAGCTTTTTAAAAAGACATAGGCTATGCAAATAAGTGTCCAGAATCCCATTAAATTGTAAGAAGGCAAGCAATTTATTGCTCAGTAAGTGCATCTTAGCTATTGTAATGTATTTTGTAATGTATTAGTTTTATGTGCTGTACTGGCAATAACAACCTCACTAACAACAAACCTTTTCACTATATGTGTCTTTTAACTTATAAAATAATTGTAAATTTTCAGATTGCTTTAGGGATTCATTCTACATTTGAGTATTCTGTAGTTTCTGATTTTTAACATAGTTTCTGGATTTTTAATAACATGCTTTGGTATTATAAATATGTCCTTCAAGTTATAATTCATCTGCCACAAAACTTGCACGAATGTTTTATTAACAAAAAGACTTAATAAAGTCTCCCTGTATTTTCTCCAGGGACCAAAATTTTGGAAGTTTTAGCTTAAAAAAATAAAATGTTTTTCTGTAATATGCAGAAGTTTTCAGAGTATAACCCTTGATGAAATAATGTTTTATTATATTTTAGTGCATACATCTATCGAGTATTAAGTGTCTGAGCTAGTAGCTAAGGGCAAAAAATGTAAGTGATGTAAGTAATTTAAATTCTGTTAGCATAATTATACCAAAATGTAAATACTGCATTTTCAGCAGTAGTGTCTCACAGTTTCCTACATTATGTAACTAAGTTGCTCTCATAAGTTTACAAAACAAATCAGAATTTGTCTCTTTTTTAAATAGTCCTTGATAAAGCAATGTTCCACTGGTAGGTAATAGTTAATTCTATAATAATAACCAAAACATAACTTCCACAAATTACCACTTTTTTCTTCATTTTATTATTAGAGGAAAATAAGCTATTCTCTAACAGATAGCAGACAGGTGTAAGTAGTCAATTAGTTCCAATTTGTAGAAATTGGAAATTTCAATTTGTAGTCAAATTCCAACTTACAGAAAATAAGTGGAAGATTTCTATGCATGAGGTTAAGATGTTTTCTGGATTATTTCACTAAGCAAATGTCTTTTTATGACTGTGCTTAGTGGATTTCAGAAATGTTAAAATAGGATAAAATTTAGTAGGAGTTCTTTCAGTGTATATTAATGCTATGGCTGTAAAAGAAAAAAATCAAATGGAAGAATAAGTGTGTTCTCCAGCCATAAGACTATAAAGGTTATCTTTATTGTGATAGTTGTGATAGTTTATTGTTTAAACCTTTATTAGGTGGGAATTTTTGAAGTTGTTTGCCCTTAAAAACATTAAGGGCCCAGTTGCACATGGTAATTTTTTTTTTTTAATTATTTGGCTCAGATTCCTCTTTTTTTGAGAGGTTTTGTGGCACTTGGTAAATTCATAAGGTTTTTCTTTTATAGGGGAAAAAAGTTGTTCCATGTAGACATGACTGGCATCAGACTGGGGGTGAGGTCACCATTTCAGTATATGCTAAAAATTCACTTCCAGAACTTAGCCAAGTAGAAGCAAATAGTACATTGGTAAGTACACTAAATATCTTTGAGAAAAAATTGTCTTCATACATTATTCTCTATATTAATGTATTATAAATACTGTGTTTGGGTCGATTTTAAGATTTTTTTAATCTTTTCCATTTGGAAAAAATGTTTGAAATTACTGTCAAACTATTTTAAATGAAAATTTCTGCATAATAGAATTATTTCTGAAGCATTCTGGAGATACTATAGTAGCTTAGGTTTATCAAATACAGTACCTTGTTCTCAATATGAAATGGCAAGTTACATTTTCTGTTAATGGTTTCCTCAAAAAAAAAATACACAATATTGGAAGTTTGTTAAAATAGCTTAAATGATTTATATCACTATCTTATTTTTATAATCATTGTTTTAAATCCTGTTCCTTCAATTTGGATCTGATCAGTTAACTTTCTGTTTTTCAGTTAAATGTGCACATTGTATTTGAAGGAGAGAAGGAATTTCATCAAAATGTGAAATTATGGGGTGTAAGTATCAATCCAGAATTTTTTCTGATACTTTACCCAATTTGTACAGTAAAAAGACCATACTTAAGAAACCAATGATGCAAAGTAGGAATATAACTTACCATTAATTCTTCTAAAAACTTTAAATCTGGGTGTAAAAATGGCCTTAGAAGCTCGGAGTTGTGATTATTAGCATAGACAAGACCAATATTTTCCTCTAAGACTTAAACAACATCGAGGCTAACATAGGTTAATAAAGAGTCATTCTCTGCTACGTTGCAGGTGATTGATGTAACAAGAAGTTACGTAACTATGACTGCAACAAAGATTGAGATCAACATGAGAAAAGCTGAAGCTATGCAATGGGCAAGCCTTGAACTGCCTGCTACCAGAAAGCAGGAAAAACAAAAAGAAGAAACAACAGAATGAGATGACAGGGAAAGAAAGTTATTGCCTATTTCAGAATTCTTACTATGTGGTAAAATGGTGGCTTGCTCCTGTCCTCTTTTGTTGTTGTATTTGCTGTTGTTGAATCTGGCAGTTCAGGGTCAACGGTAGGTTCTTAAAAGCCAAAGTCATTTTATCTTTTCTTGCCTCCCGTCTTCTTTTTGAGTTACCTAAGTTTGATTATTCATTTCTCCTCACTTGGCAGAACTGCAGTTGTGTCCTATACTTGAAAAGCTAGAAAGTAGCTCATAAACAGTTACAGTATTTCTTGGTATAGTGTATTTAGCAGAGAAGGGTAAAAAAACATTTGTTCACATCTCTTTTCTATTATCCCATAATTAGTAAAACAAGATGGATTGTCGGATTTTTAATTAGTTTTTTCATTAGTTTATGTTCCTATAATACTTGAAAATCTTTAAGGAGGAGATGAAGCTCTGCATTGTTTTATCCTCGGGAAGGTTACTTTTTTCTAGGAGGAATAATTCTGAGGTAGTGTAGTAGCTAGTTAAAGGGGAATATATGCATTGAATAACAAATTGGAATTTGTTTACAGCTAATTAAATTAAAACATTATATCAGCACCTATATTACTTGCCAAGTGCTATGATTTAAATGTATAGAAAACATTATAAATAAGAGTAGAGAGGTATCAGTTTGGTTAAAATTTGCCATTTTATTAAGACTAAGCAATAATGTTAAACATCTCTTTTCTGATTATTTTATAAGATCTTTGTATGGTGTTATAACTAAATTGTACCTGATTCATAGCCTACACCCTTAAAATCTTTAATTAGTTACATGTAAAGAGAAATTTATATATGTATTATAATTATATATATTATATATATATATAAAAATATTTGGCCTCCCTGATGGAAAACTGTATGTATAAAACCATAGATTTAAAGGCTTATGGAAATACAGTACGGTATCAAAAAACTAAATATTTAAGCTTTGGTTTATGAGAAATATCTATTACATGTTAAATAAAATAGCTGAATTCTTTTGGAGTTTTGTTTTAGGCCTTCATGGACAGCTTGACAATTCTAGGTGATACAATGTTGATTATATATTGTACTTCATTAGATACAGGTATCAGAGACTTAGATTGTTTATGCTAATTGAACCCATTAAAGATAGTTTACTTTTTGAGGCAATGCAGAGCTCACCAAGAAAACTAAAATTAAGAAATGTTTTGAAGGCCAAAACTTTGGCAGGACTTAAGAAATTTGGGTATGAATTATGCTAATGTAGATTAAAATAATTATTTCCCAAGCCCCTTGAGTGTTTTTTTTTATTCTTAAAACGAAAATTTGCATAAGTACAGTTTTAGAAGTACAGGTTAATAAAGAGTATGTCTCACTCAGCTATCCTTAGCAAATAACTACTAAAGGTAGTTAATTATTAAATGATTCAGCTCTGTTATAAATAAAGACATAAAAAATCTGGCAACTGGGCTTGTATGACACATGGTATTTTAATGACATGCCATGTAAACATTTTAGTACAATTGGGCCAAAATAGAGTATGTAAGTTTCTAGTACTTGGCATTGTATTTAAATTTTTAAAAATTATCTTTCATAATTTAAAGACGTACGTTCATTTGGAGACATAAAATCTTGTTTATTGTTTAGGGGAGAGGTTGATACTTGATTTGATTTGAAGTAATGATTAATATACCTTTTTTAATGTTTTCTTCTTGAGACTTTTTTTCCCCTAAGCAGTATCTTAATGTGTTACATGCAGTTGAACTATTATTTTAAGCAAGTGGATTATTCACCTGAGAGTTAGTTACAAAGCACTGACTCTGTGTGTGTGTGTGTGTGTGTGTGTGTGTGTGCACCTGTGTGAAAGATGTAGCTTATATAGTTATATTAGTGATCACATTAGTGACCATTCTGTTTCCTCTCTTACTCTTATGATCCTCTGATTTGTTGCCCAAATAAAAATCTAAATATTTTTATCTTAGATTCGTACATAAAGGGACAGAGTTATTATTAAGTAGAATATGTGTTACTTTATTTGTCAAAAAATTTAAAATGTTAAATTTGTTTCTCTAGAAATATGCTTTGTCTTTCTCAGCATTCAAAGTACTTACTACAGCAAAGCAGTCAAAACTAAGTTTATTATACACTTGGTAACTAATCTGACAGCTTAAACTCAATATGGGAAATAGAAAATACTATTTTTTCTTGTTCACTACCTTTGCTAGTATAAAGGTAGTGAGGTCCTAAGAGTTGAGCTTTTATTTTTTTTTAACCTCTTATCTTGAGATAATTTTAGATTTATAAGAGTTGCAAAAAAAGTACTTAGAGAAGTCTTATTTTCTATAGTAATCTTCGCCTTGTATTAAAATCTTAGGAACACGTACAAAACTAAGAATTAGTACAGTAGGTACAATACTACACCTAAAGCAGAACATTGATTTTGACCATCCTTTTTTAGTGGAACACTTGAAGGGTAGTTCTTAAAACCTACCCTAGTTTTCTTGTAATAATTTCAGACAGTAACTTGTAAACCATTAAAAATAGAAATTGAAATCAACCTACCTTAGAGAGCTATGTTTATATAGGTCAGTGATGTAACTTCTTGTAACCAGATACTGGCAAAGGACTAATGATCTATTTTATCATTTTATGCTAGAGATTTTAATTCTTATTAAGTGTAACTTGTTTGGTTTTCTTTAGACAATTCTTTAACCATTTAAGGGTGAAGAAAACCTTAAAGACTTGTTGAAAATATTTTAAGATGACTTTGGGGTATTGCTCTGCCACTCCTTGCTTTTTAAAAAAAAAGCCATTCCCCAATCTGAAACTGCATGACACCCACAATAAATTTTTAAAAGCTCATTTATGAGTTCTGTTACCAGTTTTAAGGCATTTGATTACATAATCTTTTTTTTTTATAACTACCAGGTATTTGTAAGTTGTCAGAACCACTGACATTAACAGGGTTTTGTTTGTTTTCATATTAATTTTGATTAGGCATTCATATTTGGTATCATTTTTATTCTTTTGCCTATATGATAATTCTGTGGCCTCTGATCTGAAATACAAGCTAAGTCTAGCTTGTTTTTAGGTTTTGTTAATATTTCCTTTCATTTATTTAAATTGTTGAGTTGATAGGCAGTTGATTTTTTTACCTGATTGCTTCCTTCCTGCCTAAGTATCTTAGAACTTAAACTCATATGGAGTTGTTGCATGACTTGCCTTTTTTATTTAGGTGTAGATGCCTGGGGCTTTATACATAGTATTATCTCTGAAGTACTGAGCTTGCAGTGTTTTTCTTCTGCACAGTTACTATTTGATTTTAAGTTTTTATATAGTTCTTAGTTTTGAAGAATTCCTTCAAGAACAGTTTCTCTAAAGGGCATGTTTTAATTAAATGTTAATTAATGACCTTTCTTAATTTTCTAATTTAGTAGGCCACCTTTAATGTCCATTAAAGTGAAATAAAACTTCCAGCCTTAAACATTTTTATGTTGATTAAAAATTGTGTCAAAAATAACTTGGTTTCTATTTCTCTTTGATCAAGCAGGTATACTGCTCAAATGATTGGATTGTTAAATTATCTTTAAGACTTTGCTAATTGAAATAAGATTACTATTAAGCCTGGAAGAGGGAAACATCTGTGAACCTGTAGTACTTTCCTGTCACCTCCACAAATGAGACTAGATGAGTGTAGTAGGGTTAATGCCTTTAAAACAGTGTGATCCTTTTGTTCAAATGCTTATTACAGTTTACAGTTCCATATTCATATTTTATTTGTAGGATTGATTTGTTAATGTCTTTATACTCATAGACTGACAATAACCTTGACTGTGTTTTGGCCAACTGTAGTATCTCCATTTTCTAGTATAGTACTTGGTATATTGATTGGCTCTTGTACATATCAAGATCCACAGCCCTTCTTATGAGCCACTCACTGTTCTAAGGATTTTAATGAATGTGAACTTAATCCTAATGATAACTCTATGAGGTAGGTTCTATCAGTATATTACAGGTAGGGAAAGTGATTTATTGCATAGATTAAATAACTTGTCTAAGTCAAAGCTAGTGAGTTTATAGAGAGTAGAGATTTCAAGCTCAAGCACCCTGGCCTTGCGTTCTGTGCTTTTAACTACTCTGTGCCGCTTTTGTCTGTCAGTTGAGTTAATAGGTTCCATAAAACATTGGCACATAGCATGGAAAATTGGTAACACTGTGTTTGGTCACCAGGAACAAATTTTTAGTTTCGTATGTTTTGTTAGAAAATAAGTTTATAAAATAAAATATGTAGTCCTTTTGTCTGGGGGTTTTAGTTATAATAATAGCTGGATTACAAACTCATTATTTGTGATTTGACAACTCTTAGATCTCTAGTTTCTCTCAACAGCCTCCAAAGAAGTTTCAGAATCCTCAGTTTCAAAAACAAGTTTCCATTGTCTTTTTGATAATGGTATGTATCCTGTATGTAGCTTTACAGATAGGAATTCATAACTGCATGTTAGAAAAATGTGTAATGAAACAGCATCAGATTTGTCTTTGTTTTCCCCATTAGTATGAGACCTGCTTAAAGCAATTACATAATTTAAAGTGCCTGCAACATAAGATGCCTGCGTAGGAAAGACAGATAATATTGTAAATATAGGACAGATAGCAAGGGATCATTTCATCTTCTGGGCTAGGCCAGTGGCTATCAAAATACCATTTCTAGACTAGCAGGATCAACGTCTCGGAATTTATTAGAAATGTAAATTCTGGGTCCCCAACCTCAGACCTATAAATCAGAAACTCTGGGAATGGGGCCCAATAATTTGCAGAAAAATGTTGATGTACAATAAAGTTTGTACTAGCAGCATGGAAGTGTGATTAGGCTTGCAGTCTTTTTCCTCTTAACTTAATTTCTTTTAAATTTACTCTTTGCTTTAGTACAGTTTTGGATTTAAAGAAAAACTGAAGATAGTACAGACAGTTCCCATATATTCCACATCCAATTTCTCCTATAATTAACATCTTACATTAGTATGATACGTTTGTTAGAATTAATGAACCAGTATTGATACATTTTATTAACTAAAGTCCATACTTTATTCAGATTTCCTTAATTTTTACCAGATGTCTTTTTCTGTTCCAGGATCCCATCTAGAACACCACATTACATTTAGTCATCATGTCTTCTTGGGCTCCTCTTGGTTTTGACAATTTCTCAGACTTCCTTCAAAACCCTAACAGTTTTGAGGAGTACTGACTGGCCAGGTATTTTGTAGAATGATCCTCACTTGGGATTTGTCTGGTGATTTTCTTAGGGTTGTATTGAGAAAACCACAGATGTCAAGTGTCGTTCTCATTGGTTAGGTATTATGGGTACATACTGTCCAATAAAAGATTGTTCAGGCTTACACCCTGAATATGCAGTATGTGCCACCCAAACCACCTGTACTGAATCCCCTGTATGAAAGAAAAGTTCTTTGCTGGAAGAATGGGGAAAGAACGCTGCTGGGTGACAAAACAACGTAAATTCACCACAGACTATCTCTTCCTTGATTCTGTTGTTTCAGTGATTAAACAATTTAGTTAGGCATGGCATATTCTTAAGATGGAGGAAAATGTAAAGATTATATGTGTCACCAAATAAAATCCACAAATTATAAACATTTGCTACATTGGACTTATTAGAACTAATGGGTTTCTTGGAATTACAACTGTGTGTAAAACTTTAAAAGGCTCCCTACTAATGAGAGCTAGATTCTAATAACAGACTGATCTCAGACTGCAGACTTCATATTAGAGGCCAACTTGGACTGGTTTTGATACCTTAAGGATTCCTTCCAGGACACTCCCCCATCTCCATAAAACTCCTTAAATTATTAGCAGGAAAAGGCAGAGGGGAGGAACAAATTTAACTGAGCAGAAAGCCAATATGAGGATAAGGGATATTAGAACTGAAATGTATTCAGTTAGGTGGAATTCTAGTTCAGTTTTTCGGGCAGATAATTTAAAACCATCAGGAAAAGTGTCTAATAACAGGACTTTATAATTCACTTGTGATTAGGTTAGAAGATTACATAAATTTTGCAGGTGAGGCTTAGGAATTTAGGTATCAATTACAAGTAATTCAAAACTGTAGACCTAACTATAGCTAACTTTTTATTCTTCAAGAGTTTGGCAGCTAGAGGTTGCCAAACACTTCAAGTGTTTTGAATAGCTTTTCATTTAATTTTAGAACATCTCTATATGATTATTTACTATTACTCCTATTTTACTGATAGAAAAGCGGAGGCAAAGGAAAACTACATACATTGCCTCAGGTCACATAAGTAGCAAATGGTGAAATTGGATCTTAAATTGAGGAACTTTGATTCCTAAGTCCTTAAACTCTTTAGCATGAGTTTAAGTCATCTAAAGACATCTAAGTCACCATGCAAAACCTAAAATTATAACTGCCATTTGCTTATTAGTCTTTTCTCAGTATCAGATGACCAAATTATCATGAAAAGATAGTGGGTTTTCAGTTTTTTATTCAGTGGAGCCACTGACATACTTGGTAAGGACCTTTAAAGGGCAGGTGGGCAATTGAGAAGTAGGGATGGAGTCTGCAGGACTGAATGAAAGTAATAGGCTCTGGCAATGAATTTAATTTGTCTTGTAAAGTCTTGTGCATGTAAGTTGGCCTTACTATCATCTGGACTTTGGAACAACTTTCTGCATCTCTGTATACTTAGATATGGATGATTGAAAGGCTAAGTACATAGGCAAATAATGTCACTGTAACGGTGAAAGAAGCATTAAAATTATTGGTGTGTTATGCAAACCAACTCTCTTTCAATTATGTGAAACTGGATGGGTTCTCATTTGTGAAAAGTTAGGGAAGATGTTCCATCAAATTACAAAGGAAAGACTTTTTTTTAAACCTGAGCCCTAAGAGTATTTAATGAATCAAGAACCACATGTAAAATTATGTTATAAATAATAGGGCCCTTCTTCCAAAGGGAGATCTTTAGCATACATGGGTGCTTTACTTTTCATGTATTATGTTTTGCCAGATAATCTTGAGACTAGCTGAGTTTTAGCTCTCTTGATAGTTTTTCTCCAAAAAGTCCTGAGTTTGGTAGGTATGAAATTTACAAGTTTTGTTAACATTTTTAATAAGATCTAAAAGTTGGTAAGCATCTTCAGTATTGTGTAGCCATCCGTTTGCTTAATTATTTCATTTAACAAAAACGCTTTTTAGTGACTTCTTTGTGCTGATGATGATTGACCAACTACACAGGCCTCTGCTTTTAAGGAAAGTTAAAGTCTATAACATGTTAAGTTGATACATTTATATATCGTAATACGGTTGCCATTGAAGCAATAATTAGCACCTCTATCACATAATTATTATATTTGGTAATTATTTTTGGAAGTTGGAATAATTTTTAATCTCTTAGCAAGTTTGATGAATTTAATAACACAATTTGTTGTTTTTATTCATTGTACTGGGCATTATATTTCTAAGGCATATTAACTACCTCTTACAAATTTGTACCCTTAAACTACATCTGTTCTTGACCCCACAACCTCTGTACCCAGCTAACCACCATTTTATTTTCTGTTTCTACAACTTTGGCCTTTCTAAATTCCACATATAAGTGACAGCATATAGCTGTCTTTGTCTTTCTCTATCTGACTTATATAATGTGCCCTAAGTCCATCCATGTCACAAATGACAGGATATCCTTTTCTCATGAGTGAATATTTGTGTGTGTGTGTGTATGTATGTGTGTATATACATAACTCATTTTTTTATCCATTCATCTCTCAGTGGACACAGGTTCTTTCCATATTCTGGCTGTTGTAAATAGTGCTGCAGTGAACACGGGGACGTACATATCATTTTGAATTAGTGGTTTCATTTTCTTTGGATATATACCCAGAAGTAGAATTACTAGATCATGTGATAGTTCTTTAATTTTTTTAAGGAACTTCCATACTGTTATCCAGAGTAGCTGAACCAATTTATATTCCTACCAACAGTGCACAAGGGCTCCCTTTTCTCCACATCCTTGCTGCACTTGTCTTTTTGTTGCTAGCCGTTTGAATAGATAGAAGGTGCTGTCTCCTTGTGTTTTTTTGTGTTTTTAAAGATTTTATTTATTTGTCAGAGAGCAAGTGTGCACAAGCAGGGGGAGCTGCAGGTAGAGGGAGAAGCAGGCTCCCCACTGAGTAGGGAGTCTGATGAGGGACTCGATCCCAGGACCCCAATCCCAGGATTGTGACCTGAGCTGAAGGCAGACTGAGCCACCCAGGCTTGTGGTTTTTTATGTATATATATATATATATATATATCTCAATTTTTTATATATATATTTTTATTAAAATTATAAATAATTTTTAGCATGAGTTTTTTAGAATATTTAAATATATTTAGAATTAGTATTTAGAATTTTTAAAATATAAAAATTATTAAATTTTTGTATATATATATATATATATATAATATCCCTCCTTGTGGTTTTAATTTGCATTTTCCTGCTGATTATTGAAGTTGAGCATCTTTTCATGTACCTGTTGACCATGTGGATGGACATCTTTAGAAAACGTCTGTTTAGTTCTGCCCATTTTTTGGATTCTTTCGTTTTTTTGTATCCAGTTGTAGGAGTTCTTTATATGTCTTGGATATTAACATTTTATCAGATATATGATTAGCAAATATTTTCTCCCATTCTGTAGCTTGCTTTTTCATTTTGTTACTTCTTTTGCTGTGTGAAAAACTTTTAACTTTGATATTCCATTTATTGATTTTTTTGCTTTTGTGTGTGCTTTTGGGGTCATATCTCAAACATTTACTATGATCATTGTTGAAGAGCTTCTTCCCCATGTTTTCTTCTAGTTTTATTGTATCAGGTCTTATGTTTAAGTCTTTGATCTGCTTTAAGTTAAATTTCTGTGAGTGGTAAAAGGAGTCTAATTTCATTGCTCTGTGTTTATTATCCATAATAAGTTTTCCCAACACCCATCTGTTGAATTGTCCTTTCCCCATTGGGTGCTCTTTGCTCCCTTGTCAAATATTAGTTGACTTACATACGCAGGGGTTCAGTTTTTGGCTCTCTGTTCTGTTGACCTGTATGTCTGTTTTAGTGTTGGCACCATGCTGTTTTTAATTACTGTAGCTTTGTGGTATAGTTTGAAATCAGCAAGTGGGATACCTCCAGCATTGTTCTTTTCCCTCAAGATTGCTTTGGCTATTTGGGGTTCCATACAAATTTTAGGATTGTTTTTCTATTTCTGTAAAGAATGCCATTAGTATTTTGATGGAGATTGCATTGAATCTGTAGATGGCTTTGGGTACTATAGACTTTTTAATACTAACTCTTTTGATCCATGAACACGGGATGTCTTTCCATTTGTTTGTGTCTTTAATTTCTTTCATCTAAGTCTTACAGTTTTCATTGTACAGATCTTTCATTTCCTTGATTAAACTTTATCCTAAATAGATTGTTTCTGATGCTGTGCATGGGATAATTTTTTTTTTAGATATTTCATCCTTAGTGTATAGGAATTATTTCTGTACATTGATCACGTGTCCTGCAACTTTACTGAAATCACTGATTAGTTCCAGCAGTTTTTTGGTTTTGTCTTTGGGATTTTGCATATACAAAATCATGTAACTGCAAATGGGACAGTTTGACTTCTTCCTTCCTGATTTGGATGTGAGGGAACACTTTCAGTTGGTTTTTTTTTTTAAGATTTTATTTATTTATTTGACAGAACACAAGTAGGCAGAGCGGCAGGGAGTGGGAGAGGAAGAAGCAGGTTTCCCGCTGAGCAAGGAGCCCGATGCGGGGCTCAATCCCAGGACCCTGGGATCATGACCTGAGCCGAAGGCAGACGCTTAAACAACTGAGCTACCCAGATGACCTTCAGTTCTTGTCTCTGTTGGTTTGTCGTACATGGCCTTTATTATGTTGGGGTATGTTACTTCTATACTCAGTCTGCCAAAAGTTTTCATCATGAAAGGATATTGCATTCTGTCAAATGTACAGATGATCATGTCATTACATTTATGTGATGTATCACATGTATTGATTTGTATATGTTGAACCATCCTTGCATTCCAGGGAAAAATCCCATTTAGCCCCAGTGTGTAATCTCTTTTATGTGTTCTTGAATTTGGTTTGCTCATATTTTGTTGAGAATTTTTATATCTGTGTTTATCAGGGATATTGGCCTGTAGTTCCTTTTTTTACGTTTTGTTTGTTTTTTAGAGAGGGAAAGCGTGCATGTGAGCAGGGGCTGGGGGAAGGCGAGGGAGAGAATCTTAGGCAGCTCTATGCCCAGCGTCTGTGTGGGGCTCGATCTCACAGCCCTGAGATCATGACCTGAGCTGAAATCAAGAGTTGAATACTTAACTGACTGAGCCACCCAGACACCTCTTTTTTGTTGTGTTCTTATCTGGCTTTGGTGCCAGGATAATGCTGGCCTGTTAAGCACAGTTTGGAAGTATTCCCTACACCTCAAGTTTTTGGAAGAGTTTGAGAAAGATTGGTATTAATTCTTTGAGTGTTTATTGGAATTTGCCAATGAAGCCATCTGGTCCTAGATTATTTTTTGTACTTGGAGGTTTTAAATTATTGATTCAATCTCTTGCTCATTATGGGTCTATCACATGTTCTTTTTGCATTTGATTTGGTCTTGGTGGGTTGTTTCTAGAAATTTGTCCATTTTTAGGTTATCTGATTCGGGCATAGGGTTGTTCATAATAGTCCCTTATCCTGTGTATTTTTGTAGTACCAGTTGTATGGTCTTTTTCATTTCTAATTTTATGTCTTTTTCTAAGTCTGGCTAATAAAGTTTTGTCAGTGTTATCTTTTTGATGAACCAGCTTTTAGTTGTACAGGTAGTTTTTTTCTGAAAGATTTTTTTTCTGCTTTGGTTTTATTTCCTTCCTTCTGCTACCTCTACACTTGTTCTTTTTATACTTCTTAGAGGTACAGTTAGGTTGCTTGAGATCTTTGTAATTTCTTAATATATGCATTTAATACTGTAAATTTGCCTCTTGACTGCTTTGCTCTATACCATATTTGATGTGTTTTGATATAATTTATTCTCATTTTTATTTTTTGACTCATTGTTTAGAAGTGTGTTAGTTTCCATGTAGTGGTAGATTATTCTAGCTTCCTCTTGCCGATTTCTAATTCTGACCACAATGGTATCATTGTGGTCAGAAAAGATAGTTGGTAAGATTTCAAAGTTTGCTGAGATTTGTTTTGTGCCCAGTCATAGGATCTGCCCTGGAAAATGTTCATGTATGTAAGAAAAATGTGTATTATACTGCTCTTGGATGGAGTGTTCTATATATGACCTTTAAATCATTTTGTTTTTGAATATGTTTTGGTTCAATTCCAATATTTTCTTTTTGATTTTCTGTCTGCATGATTTATGTTCTAATAGTATTAAAGTGCCCTATTAAGGTATTGTTTATTTCTCCATTTAAATCTGTTAGAATTCTTTTCATCATGGTGCTCTTGATGTTGGAGGTGTATATATTTGTGATCATTCTTTCTTCTTGATGTCTTTGTTTTTTTATCATTATATAATGACTTCTTTATCACTTGTTAATGTTTTTGGTTTGAAGTGTATTTTTTCTGTCATAAGTATGGCTACACCCACGTTTTTTGGTATCCACCTGCATGGAATATCCTCTTTTCCTATGCTTTGAGCCTGTGTATGTCTTTAGAACTAAAATGAATTTCCTTTAGATAGAGTGGAGTTAGGTTTGTTTTTTTTTTTTTCATCCAGGCACTCTACCCTTTGGTGAATTCAGTCCATTATTAATTACTCCTACCATCTTATTGTTCTTTGCTTTCTAGTTGTTTTTATCTTCCTGTGTTTCCTTTCCCTGTTTCTACTTTTGGAAAGTGGATTTCCATGGTAATTGGTGCAGTCTCCCCGTTTTTTATGTTTCATTACTATATTTTTGCTTTGTGGTTACCAAGTGGCTTACATAAAATATCTCATAGGTACAGTACTCCTAGGGGAAGGCGTTTTTAAGAAATAGTTCGAGCACATTCTGTAACAGCCTTGATTAATTACACTGTTCTGCCACATAATCACTTGTTCTGTTCTGATGATCATCTGTTGATTAAAGATGATGAAAACAAAATAAATTGTGAAACAATAACTTGCAAAGGTTACTATAGTTGACCCTTAAACAATGTGAGGGTTAGGGGTGCCAATCCATCATGCAATCAAAAATCTGCATACAACTTCACTCCCTAAAAATTAACAGCTGATAGTCTGCTGAGCAGAAGCCTTACTGATAACAGTTTGACCCATTTTTGTATATTATATGCTGTATTCTTACAATAAAACTAGAGAAAATGTTAAAATCAAGAAGAGAAAATGCATATACAGTACTGTATTTATGAGAAAAAAATCCATGTATAAGTGTATGTGTGCTGTTCCAGACCCATGTTGTTCCAGGGTCAATTATATTTTTAACTTTGTAAGAAACTAACAAATTCTCTTTCAAAGTGTTTGTACTGTTTTACATTTCTACCAGCAATGTCTGAGAGTTCCAGGTTCCTTGCCATATTTTATGTAAGGGAATTTTCAGATACTTTGTGTTTCTGCCCCATGATTGGAGGTTTTTTGTTTTAACACTTCGGTGATGAAGTTACGAATTTTTAAAGAGCCAAAAAACCTCTTTACAGATGGACAGGATGGAAGTCTAAAATCAAAACATGACATGAAAAGCAAGATTATAGAATCCTCTGGCATCATGAGTTATTAAAATACAAGGAAGAATTTTATCCTCAGACTTTCAGTAACACTTTAAATGGTTAGCCACTTGGCTGAGACCTTACTATAATACTTCTGTCAGAGTCCCTGCTGCTGCTTGAATTGTAAAGGCTGCAATAGAAATATGTTTCTTTACTTCTGTCCAGGCTGAATGAGGGTCTTCTTTATTTTCAATATCAAACATAGCATCGTAGATCCCAGGAAATGATTCTCCAGCATATTTGTTGTGTCTACTCGGAGCAAAGATGATGTGCCTAACAGAAGAAAACAGATGGCAGGTTGAGCTAAAGAGTGTACATAACATCACATTTTTTATGCTTCTTGAATTCATTCCCTTTTGTTAGACCCCATCTTAAGAATACTGTCTCCTCCTGGCATTCACTTTTTTTTTAATTCCAAAATGAAGACCTATAATTGATTTAAGATAATATAACAGTATAAAATTTTAAGCAAAGAAATCTGTGCATTCACTAAGACTTAGTCTCATAAATCATGTTGCCAACCCATAGAAATGGAAGAAAGTGTGTTCTTGTAAGTTGCGTACATCAGTTGTCTGATTGCCAGCAGATACCCAAACAGTGGTAACAAGTATGTTTTATGGATATATTTACTGAGAGAAGTGTGTTGCGTTTTTTAGAGATTCAATAAGAATAACACTTGTTCCCAATACTCTTTAAAAAAATCAGTAAATAAGCTTGTATTCCCAAAATATAAATGAGGATAATGAAGTCCATTCCACAAAGATAAAGCAGTGTATATGAATTGCCTGCAGACACATTTAATTACCTGGAGAAATCAAACTACTTCTCTTTCCAAAAATTGGAATTCTGCCTTCCAGAAAGGGACGTATTTTATTCAACACTGTTATCAGGAATTAGGCCCAACAGTCAAATCCTGCAGCTTCTTCAGGATGTAAATCTGTCTCTGAGACTCAATGTGAAACTATGTAAGTATTAATGATTAAATAGAAATTTATAATGCAAATCATTTAGATTATCCAAAGTACGTCAGGATTTATTATTTTTTTAGTTTTTTTTATTTGACAGAGCAAGAGAGCACAAGCAGGGGGAAGGACAGAGGGAGAGAGAGAAGCAGGCTCCCTGCTGAGGGCTTCTGTCCCTGACATGGGGCTCCCCCAGGACCCCTGGATCATGGCCTGAAAAGAAGGCAGATGCTTAACCAACTGAGCCACCCAGGTGCCTCAGTACATCAGGATTTATTGCTTTTGGCTTTTAAATCTTAACATGTCCTCAAATGGATCGTCCTCATTAAAACCAGTATATGTGCTGAACTGTTTATAAACATTGATATTCTGACCTATACATGAATTAGTACAAATAAAGTTTGTAGCTATTCAGGTGTATACTTTACTGGAGAACTGTAAAAGCAGAGTATAGTGAAAATAAAGATAGATGGATACAAGGATTATAAAAACCTAGTTTGAACCTGGCATCTCATAGTCCTGTGGTCTTTCACCTTGGTTAAGTTCTTAGGTATTCTATTCTTTTTGATGCAATTATAAACAATTATTTCTTTATTCCTCTTCTTGATAGGCCATTATTAGTGAATAGAAATAAAGTAGATTTCTGTATATTGATTTTGTATCTTCACCTTGCACTGAATTTGTTCATTCTAACAGTTTTTTGGTGGATTCCTTAGGTTTATCTATATATAATGTCATGTGCAAGTAATAATGGTTTTACTTCCTTCCAGTACGGATGTCTTTTTCTTGCTAATTGCTCTGGCTATGACTACCCATAGTGTGTTGAAAAGAAACAGCAAGAATAAGCATCCTGGTCTTGTTCCTATCTTAGAGGAAAAGCTTTCAGCCTTTTAACATTAAATATATTAGCTGTAGGTTTGTCTTATTGGCCTTTATTGAGTTATATTTCTTCTACTGACTTTGTTGAGTTTTAATAAAAATGGATGTTGAATTTTGTCAGATGCTTTTTCTGCATCTATTAAAGACTTTTATCCTTCATTTGTTAATGTGATATATAACATTGATTTGTGGATATTGAACCATCTTTGTATCCCTGGAATAAATCCCATTTGTGGTACTGTGATCTTTTTAATATATTGCTGAATTCGGTTTGCTAAGTTTTATAGAGGATTTTTGCTTTTATGTTCATCATATTGGCTGGTAATTTTCTTTTGGCATCCTTGTTTGATTTCCCTAGTAGGGTAATGCTGGCCTTTTAAAATGAGTTTAGAAGTGTTCCCTCTTCTCTTTTTTGGAAGAGTTTGAAAAGGATTGATACTGATTATTTTTTCAGCGTTTCATAGAATTCATTGGTGAAGCCATCTGGTCCTGGACTTTTGTTCGTTGGGAGGTTTATGATTACTAATTCAATTTTCTCACTAATTGGTCTATTCACATTTTCTGTTTCCACATTTCATGATTCAGTTCTGGAAGGTTATATGTTTCTAGAAGTTTGTCTATATCTTCTGGGTTGTCCAATTTGTAGGCATATGACTGTTGACACTAGTCTCGTATTTCATGGTATTAGTTGTAATGTCTCCTCTATTTATTTGAGCCCATTCTCTTCTTGGTGAATCCAAGGAATGGTTTATAAATTTCATCTTTTCAAACAATCAGCTCTTCATCTTACTGAACTTTTCTTTTGGCTTTTTAGTTTCTATTTCCTTGATTTCCTCTTTGTAATTGCCTTCCGACAAAACTTTGGGTTTTGTCGTTCTTCTACTTCCTTGAGGTGTGATGTTAGGTTGCTTGAGAGTTTTACTTTTTTCAGAGATGTAGGGTATTCATTGCTGGTGACTGTTAATCTTAGAATTGCTTTTATGCATCTCATAAATTTTGCCATGTTGTAAGTTCCATTTTCATTTTTCTCAAGGTATTTTTTTGTCTTTTGATTTCATTGACCTATTAGCTGTTTAGTAGAATGTTAGTTTCCACCTATTTGTGAATATTCCACTTTTCTTGTAATTGATTTCTGGTTTCCTACCACTGTGGTCAAAAGAAAAAAAAAGATGTTGGATGTTTCATTCTTCTTAAATTCATTAAGACTTGTTTTCTTTGGCATAACATACGACCTATCCTGGAGAATATTCCACATGCACTTGTAAGAATGAAGAATGAGTGTTTTGCTTTTGGATGGAATGTTCTGTATATATCTTTTCATCTCATATGGTCTGATGTGTGATTTTTTTGTTTGGAAGCTAGCCATTGATGTGTGGTATTAAAGTCTCCTCCTATTCCTCCTATTGTACTCCTATTTCTCTTTTGGTCTCTTAATAATTTATATGTTTAGGTGCTTTTATGATGGGTACATAAATATTTACAAATGTTATATCCTCTTGTTTGACCCTTTTATTATTGTGTAATTTCCTTCATCTCTTACTGCTGTCTTCATTTTGAAGTATTTTGTGTGATACTAATACAGCTATCCCTGCTTTCTTTGGCTGCCATTTGCATTCTCTATCTTTTTCCATGCCTTCAGATGTATTCTGTGTGGGTCTTTACATTTGAAGTGAGTCTCTTCTAGGCATGATATAGATAGGTCTTGTTGTTTTATTCATTCGGCCACTTTGTCTTTTCATTGGAGCATTTACTCCATTTACATTTAAAATAATCCGTATGTACGTACATACTGCTATTTTGTCAGTTTTCTTGCTGTTTTGTAGTTCTCTTGTTCCTTATTTTCTTGCTCTCACCATTTGTGGTTTGTTGGTACAGTATGCTTAAATTTTATATTTCTTGTATCTAGTACAGGCTTACCTCATTGTGCTTGAAAGATACGTTTTGTTTTTTTTTAATTGAAGATTTGTGGCAAACCTGCATCAAGCAGGTCTTTTGACACCATTTTTCCAACTACAATTCAGTTATTCTTGTATTTTAAACTATTTTATTGGAATACATTTGGCAATACAGTGTTATTAGTTTCGGGTGTATAGTAGTAATTTGACAGTTACATACATTAAGAAATGCTCACTCAAGTAAGTGTAGTCACCATCTGTCACCAAAGTTCTTACACTATTATTGACTATATTCCCTGTGGTATACTTTTCATCGCCGTGGCTTATTTATAACTGCAAATCTGTACCACTTAATCCCCTATTTTGCCCATACGCCTGCCACCTTCCCTTCTATCAACGACCAGTTTTTTTCTTGGTTCATTTGTTTTGAAGTGAAATAGTATGATATTTGTCTTTCTCTGACTTATTTCACTTAGCATAATACCCTCTAGTTGGGTGCATCCATGTTGCAAATTATTTCATCTGTCAGTGGACACTTAGTTTGCATCCCTATGTTGGCTGTTATAAATAACACCAGTAAAATAAGGACACATATTTGTATTTAAGTATATATACATTTAATGTTTTCAGGGTTTTTTGGGTAAATAGCCAGTAATGGAATTACTGGATCATGTAGTATTTCAATTATTTTTTTTTTTTTAAGATTTTATTCATTTATTTGACAGAGACACACACAGCGAGAGAGGGAACACAGCAGGGGGAGTGGGAGAGGGAGAAGCAGGCTTCCCGCCGAGCAGGGAGCCCGATGCGGGGCTCGATCCCAGGACCCTGGGATCATGACCTGAGCCGAAGGCAGACGCCCAGTGACTGAGCCACCCAGGTGCCCCAATTTTTAATTTTTTGAGGAAACTCCATACTGTTTTCTCTAGTGGCTGCACCAATTTGCATTCCCACCAACATGCACGAGGGTCCCTTTTCTCCACATCGTCCCACACTGTCTCCAGCACTTGTCTTTTTGATGCCAACTGTTCTGACAGTTGTGAGGTGATACCTCAGTCTTGATTTGCATTTCCCTAATGATTAGTGATGGGGGCCACATTTTTTATGTTTCTTGGCCATGTGTACTCTTTGGAAAGATACATATTCAGGTTCTCTGCCCATTTTTTAATCGATTATTGGGAGCTTTTTGTTGTATCAATTATGTATTTCAGATACGAACCCCTCATTGGATAGATCATTTGCAAATATCTTCTCCCATTCAGTAGGTTGCTTGTCATTTTGTTGGTTTCCTCTGCTGCACAAAAGCTTTTTAGTTAGATACTCCCAATGGTTTCTTTTTGCTTTTGTTTCCCCTGCCCAAGGAGGCCTATATGGAAAAACATTGCCAAGGCCAGTGTATTAGAGATTGCTGCCTAGGTTGTTGGGTTTTTTGTTTTTGGAGTTTTATGGTTTTAGTTCTCACATTTATTTAGGCATTTAATCCATTTTGAGTTGATTTTTGTTTGATGTAAGAAAGTGGTTCATTTCATGTTGCTGTCCAATTTTCCCAGCACCCACAGTTTATTGAAGAGACTCCATTGCACAGTCTTGCCTTTTTTGTACATTAATCATATAAGCATGGGTTTATTTCTGGGTTCTCTATTCCATTCCATTAATCTGTGTGTCAGTTTTTCTGCCTGTATCATACTGATCACTAAAGCTTTGTAGTATATCTTTAAATCTGGGATTGTATATACCCTCCAGCTCTGTTCTTTCACAAGAATTGCTTTGGCTATTTGGGATGTTTTTTGTTGTACAAATTTGAGTATTTATTCTGATTTTGTGGAAAATGCTGTTGCTATTTTGATTGGGATTGCATTTGTTTTTATTATGTTCCGTTTTAGAAATATCTAATACTTTTCAGAGTACAGATCTTTCACCTCTTTGGTTAAATTTACACACAGGTATTTTATACTTTTTGAATCAATTGTTAAAGGAATTTGCTTAATTTCTCTGCTACTTTGCTAATAGTATATAGAGACGTAATAGATTTCTGTGCATTGGGTTTGTATTGAATTCATTGGTTCTCATTTTTTGGTTTTTACAGGTTTTCTGTATGTATTACCGTGTCATCTGCAAACAGTGACGGTTTTATTTCTTCCTTACCAATTTGAGTGCCTTTCATTTCTTTTTCCTGTCTGCCGCAGCTAGAACTTCTAAGACTATGGTGAATAAAAGTAGCAAGACTAGGCATTCTTGGGGCACCTGGGTGGCTCAGTCAGTTAAGCATCTGCCTTCAGCTTGGGTCATGATCCCAGGGTGCTGGGATCAAGCCCCATATCGGGCTCCCTTCTTGGTGGGAGGCCTGCTTCTCCCTCTCCCACTCCCCTTGCTTGTGTTCCTGCTCGCTCGCTCGCTCTCTGTCAAATAAATAAAATCTTAAAAAAAAAAAAAATAGGCATTCTTATCTTTTTCCTAATCCTAGAGGAAAAGCTTTCAGTATATCTCACCGTGAGTATTAGGGTATGTGGTGGTAAGGTCTTTATGGCCTTGCTCTAAACCCACTTTACTAACAATTTTTTATCATGAACAGATTGCCACAGCCACTCTATATAATCAGTCAGCAACCATCAACATCAAGGCAAGACCCTCCACCAGCAAAAAGATTGCTGCTAGCTCAAAGCTAGCAGCTGCAGCTAGCTGATGGTTAGCATTTTTTAGCAATAAATTAAGTCCATTTTTTTTAGAAATGCTTTGCACACTTTACAATATATTATAAACATATCTTTTATATGTACTAGGAAATCAGGAATTTCCTTTGACTTGCTTCATTGCAGATATCTGTGACCTACCGTGCAGTATATCAGAGGTATACCTATGTACCTTTTGGTTTGTGGTTACCATGAGCCTTACATATAACAATCTATCGATTTAAAGTGGAGTTTTATGAATGTTATGTTTAACTTTGAAGGCATTCTAAAGCTCTCCCTTCTTACTCTTACCACCCCATCACCAAGTTTTGTTTTCGATGTCACATTTTACTTCCTATTAATTTTGTGCATCCCTTATTGCACTTACTTTTTACAACTCTTGCCTTAACCTTCATACTGTTTAATCCATTACTTTTACTATAATGTTTATCAGTAAAATTTTCACTCCGTTTTCTTGTTACTAATAGCACCTTTTCTTTGCAGCTTTTAAAGAACTCCCTTTACCATTTCTTATAAGACCAGTTTAGTGGTGATGAATCCCTTTAGCTTTTGTTTGGCTGGAATAGTCTTTCTCCTTCAGTTCTGAATGATAATGTTGCAGAATATTCTTGGTTGGAAGTTTTTTTTCCCCCAGCACTTTGACTATATCGTGCCAGTCCTTTCTGGTCTGCAAAATTTCTTCTGAAAAATCTGCTGGATACCTTATGGGGGTTCTTCTGTACGTAACAAGTAGTTCTTCTCTTGCTGCTTTTAAGATTCCTTGTCCTTGACATTTTAATGATAATGTGTTTTGGTGTGGATCTCTTTTGGTTCCCTGGATCTGGATGTTGGTTTCTTTCTCCAGATTAGGGAAGTTTTTAGGCCCCTTCTCTCCCTACACTGGGAATGATGTTTTCTATTAAGTCCCTTAAGCTTTTTGGTTTTTTGTTTTGTTTTTTGTTTTTCCTTGCTCTGTTAGAGTGAACTCCAGTGCCCTGTCTTTGAGTTCAGCGATCCTCTCTTCTTCTTGTTTGCTGTAAACCCCTACTGTATTTTTCAATTCAGTTGTTGTATCCTTCAGTTCTGTGACTTATCTTTGGTACTTTTCTCTTTTTTCAGTTTCTGTGTTCATCCATTCTTCTTCCAAGTTTAGTTAGCATCTTTATGGCCATACTTTTAACTCTTTATCAGGTAGATTACTTATCTCTGTTTCATGAACTATTTTTCTGAGATTTTACCTTCTTTCATTGGAATATATTCCTGTTAATTCATTTTTTTTTTTAAGCTTTTATTTTATTTATTTGACAGAGACACATGGAGAGAGGAAACACAAGCAGGGGGAGTGGGAGAGGGAGAAGCAGACTCCCCACTGAGCAGGGAGCCTGACGTGGGGCTCGATCCCAGGACCCTGGGATCATGACCTGAGCCGAAGGCAGACGCTTAACCGACTGAGCCACCCAGGTGCCCCAATTCATTTTTTTTTTAAACTATGTGTTGGTTTCTATATGCATCAGATGAAACAGCTACCTCTCCCAGTGTTGAAGTAGAGGAACCTTTTCATTTAACCTTGCTGTATCTCGTTTGTTTCTCAAATTTTGTGATTGTCCCAGCAGCCTGTTTTTAACAGCTCCTGGTAGTTGAGGGTGTGCCAAGACCTATCACTGTACCAAAGGGAGGGGGAGTAGCTCAGTCAGGACTTAATTCAGGGTGATTAAAAGCTGCTGCCTGAGGGTTTGGCTTCCACAGTATGCACATATGTATCATCTTGTGGGAGCTAGGTGGATAGGGAGGTGTCCCTTAGACACAGTAGTAAAAATTGGGGCTCCAGCTGGGTAGATAAGTTGCTTACTGGAATATACCAGCAAGCTGTAATAAGAACACAAGGATGGTATTGCTCCACCTTACATGGTTTGAGAGCATTTCCATAGGTCTCTAGAAGAGTGCCAGATCTGAGGCCTGCCCTGCAGCAGGTTGAAGCTCCAGGATAAGTAAATAGGCTCTTTTACAAAAGGAAGAGGATATGTGTTTCAGTCTGCTATCTGGAACAGGCAGTGAGAGCACAAAAGATAGCGCCTGCCCTCCAATGTCCTTGGTAAGGTTTACAGTTAATCCTTAGATGTATGTTTAAGTAGAAGCCTGCCCCTCAGGCTGTAGCCATGATGATAAACTTATAAGACCTCTTTCACTGGAAGACTGAGCTGCTTGGGTCTATTGCCTGTTTAAGACCTTTTTCACCATGGTTCCAGTCTTATGGGACCTGTGAGCATTGCCCTGCTGGCCACCAGAGCCAGGCAATGTACAGGTGTGCCGTGGCAGCAGCTGCAAAAATCAGGGTGCCCGACAAAGGTATAACCTCCTTTTTGCGATATGCCATCAAACTGGGGCAGGGCAGAGGGGGCAGTGTAAAGACTCTTTCCATCAGCCATAGGCCCTAGATGTATGCCAGACCAGAAGCTTTCTCCTTAGGCCAAAGCTCTTGTACAACCAAATAGGTGTTTTTCTTAGAAAAAACTCAGCCTGCTATCTGTACAGTACCTTGGTACAGTCTCATGGCACCCAGGAATGCAAGCCCCTCGGGTTCCAGAGCCACACAAAGGGCATCCCTGGGCAGCAGCTGTAAACACTAAGTACAAGACACAGGTAAAAAGCTGCCTTCCAGGAGATACTGGTGCTCTGGAGCTCAGGAGAGGAAGAACACGAAGATGGCACCCACCAGCCTGTTACAGGTGATGCATTAAGATGAGCAAATGAATCTTTCACATGAAGTCTGCTTTTCAGAGGGCTGCTTCTGCACTGGACCCTGTGGCAAATGAGTCCATGCAAGCCCTTTAGGAGCTGTTTGTTCACTGTAGCCCTTTGGGTCTCTTGAATGTGAGCACTGTTGGGTTTCCATAGCCAGATGTTTTGGAGGCTTATCGCTCAGGTGCAAGTCTTAAAAGCTGGTTGTACCCTGTTTGAGGTATGAACCCTTCACTCCTTAAGGGAGAAATTCTGGGTTTGTAAATTCCCTCCTCATTGTGGGTTGTGTGCCTGGAGATGGGTTTATGGCATGATTAGTTCTTGGTATGGCCTTTTTCTTGTTTGATATGAAAGAATTGTTCAGGTAGTCTTCAGGTCTTTTTCAGAGGAAATTGTTCCATATGTAGTTATAGCTTTTAAGTGTGTCCAGGGGAGGAGGGGAGTTCAGGATCTTCTGACATTGCCATCTTGTACTGCCCTAGCTTTAGAATATAGCCATAATATTCAGTTAATAATTCCAAATATATTTTCAAAATATAGTGCAGTCTTTAACTCTTCGACCCTGAAATCCACATACTGATTATATAGATACTAAGACAAAAGTTCTAAAGGACACAGGCAGTATTTTTACTAAAAGTATATGGGGGAAAAAGCAAATTGAATTAAAAAGTCAACAGAGTTTAAAAATTATACATCCATGCGAGACAGTGGAACACTATACACCAGGTAAGAAGAGCTAAAACTACATATACTGACATGGGAAGATCTCTTAAGATAGATTGTTATGCAAGTCAGGAAACGACAGATGTTGGCGGGGGTGCGGAGAAAGGGGAACCCTCCTACGCTGTTGGTGCGAATGCAAGCTGGTGCAGCCACTCTGGAAAACAGTATGAAGTTTCCTCAAAAAGTTAAAAATAGAGCTACCATATGACCCAGCAATTGCACTACTGGGTATTTACCCCAAAGGTACAAAATTTGTGATCCGAAGGGGTACATGCATCCCGATGTTTATACAGCAATGTCCACAATAGCCAAACTATGGAAAGAGCCAAGATGTCCATCGACAGATGAATGGATAAAGAAGATGTGTTATATGGATACAATGGAATATTATGCAGCCATCAAAAGGAATGAAATCTTGCCATTTGCAATGACATGGATGGAACTGGAGGGTATCATGCTGAGTGAAATAAGTCAATGAGAGAAAGACATGTATGACCTTACTGATATGAGGAATTCTTAATCTCAGGAAACAGAGGGTTGCTGGAGTGGTGGGGGGTGGGAGGGATCTGTGTGATAGACATTGGGGAGGGTATGTGCTATGGTGAGCGCTGTGAATTGTGTAAGACTGTTGAATCACAGACCTGTACCTCTGAAATAATACATATATGTTAAAAAAAAAAAAAAGGGAAAAATGAAGAGGGGGAAATCGGGGAGACGAACCATGAGAGACTATGGACTCTGAGAAACAGAGTTTTAGAGGGGAGAGGGGTAGGGGGATGGGTTAGCCTGGTGATGGGTATTAAAGAGGGCAGGTACTGCATGGAGCACTGGGTGTTATACGCAAACAATGCTCATGGAACGCTACGTCAAAAACTAATGTAGTGTGTAGTGATTAACATAAATTGTTATGAAAAAAGCAAGATGCAAAATAAATGGTCCCATTTATGTAGCTATAGATGAATAAATATATAGATATATACACGTCTATATGAAACATTGATTTTCTTTAAAAAGAATAGCAAATGGCTGGGTGTGGGTTACAGAAGGGAATGCTGAAGGAGCATGGCCCCTTTTTATCTTACAAGCTTCTATAGAGTCTGCATTCACTTTTGAGAAAAAGATGTTTTGCTTATTAATAGACTAATACAGGTAAGAGGATTAATATGTAGATTTACTTTCAACTTTTTATTTGACATGTAAATACTTAACTGATGGCTATTTTACTTCTATCAGTAAATATATTCATATTATTTATCACTTTATAAAAATAGCAGCCATTTACTGAGTATATCCCTCTCTCAGTTAAATCTTCCACATTCCTGAAATCTGTAAGACTATATGGGGTGAAAGCAGTTATACTCTATAGCTGAGGAACCTGAGGTTTAGGTAAGTATTTTGCCCAGGTTACTTAGTATGAGCCAGAGCTGGGCTCTAAAAGCTTGTGCTTACAATTAAAGGTTAATACTAGTCAATAATACTTACAAGAAAGCTAACATACAGAACTGTCTCTGGTATGTCATCTGATGATAAACAGCCTCACAAATTTTCACCAAGGAACTGCAGTTTAAGAGGTACCTTAAAAAACTGGAGACTGTGCAAGCACACAGTCAAAATAGCAAAAGAAAACTTTATGTTAAGTTTTAGGGTTAGGGGTAGGGTTAGAGATACAGATACAAAAAGAGGATATTGCTTCAGCAGAATCGTGGCAGCCATCTTCAAAAACCTAAAATTTTCTATGGAAATAGATCTAAATTTATCCTATATGATTTTGGAGAGCTGAACAGGGTCAGGGAGAAAATTACAGGGAAAACGATCTTTATGAAGAAAACTTTGTTAACAGACATTTCTTAAAACGAGATGGACTTCCTCCTATCACTGTACGATTCAGAGGCTAAATAGCTACTTACCTCAGATGCTATAGAAAAGATTAATGTAGAACTTTGAACTACATAAGCTCTAGGATTCCCTTTAAGAGTCTATAGCTTTTAGATTTTCTTAGAGTTATTTTTCAACTACATTTATCATTTACATCTGCAGCAAAGCAATAAACACGAAGTTTTCTGATACTACAACTTATACTACTATACATAATCTTACCCATATTCCCCAGAGCATACATATTCACCTTCGGTTCATCTGATGGCAGCAGTTTAAAACAGACTTTGGCATGCTGGTTTTGGTCACAGTGAAGTATTTAATGTCCTTTAGTGAAAGGTGTTTCCTTACCTATAGAACCGCCTCCCTGGTAAACCAAGGGGATCGATGAATGCTCTCTCCAGGAGCATCAGTTGGTCATTCATGATTCTCACTGCAATGGGACTTGAAAAATAAGAGTTATAGTTACTTACCATGGAACTATATTGTTTTTTTTTATTTTATTATGTTAATCACCATACATTACATCATTAGTTTTTGTGTATTTTAAAATAATACAGGTTAAAGCATGGAAAAATAAACTTCTAAAGTCAGATTTTTAAGAAAATGCAGATTAACAGTAATGCTTTGTATTTAAACTACATATAACAACGGAGGCATCTTTCTAATACTCATAATAAGAGAGACCTATTGGAAATGGTTCGTTTTGTCAAGACCACAGAAAGGACAGAAAGACATTTTTAATTCTTTCTAGGAGGAGAGCCCAGCCTCCTGCAGAGGCAGATTGGGTGTACTATCAAGTTAATGCCACTGAGTAAAGGCTAAACAACAACAAATAAAGGGAACTTGCAACAGTCTGCAAGGAGAGTTGGGGTGGGGGGTAGCTGCACATCATGGGCAGGGAATCCCCTTTCATATTTGGAATCTGCCAACTCTTTTTGGGGTGCTACATAGGTTCTCTGGGCTTTCCTACAACCCAAGGGGGAGAGAGAAGCCCCTCAAAATGAAGGCTACATCTTGTTGCCAATATGGGTGGTGAAAAAGCTTATTCTAATTGGATCTGAACAAATAAATGTGACCTGGACTACAGTGTGGAACAATTTATACTTGTTAGATAATGTTTAAATACAACTTTTTCATTATATTTCAATCTAAAAGTGAAAAGCAGTTAAATGAAATGCAAAAAAAACTTCTGCAATTGGTCGGGGAAGTATTGGAAATGTGAAATTCATACTACAGATGCACTTAAACCGTGGAACTGTGAATTACCAGCTATCCTCCTTGGCCCTTGTGTTGGAATGAGTTTTTGGTCTACCATAGAGTAATGCTTCTCAAACTTCAATGTGAATACAAACCATTCTGGAGAGTCTTGTTAAAAAGCGCGGAATCCTAATTTAGGAGGTCTTCGATGGCGTTTGATATTCTAACAAGCTCGTAGTTAATGCTGATGCTGCTGGTTTACAGACCGTAGAGCAATGATGTAGAGTTGAATGCTTACAAGGTGTACACAATTCATTCTAGTAACTAGATCACTTTTCAAAATGATGCAGAGCTTTACATTTGAAACTTACTTATTAAGATCAACTTGTGTAAGTCTTCTATGAAAATCTGAAGCAGCATCTGAGAAGTTATTCACAGCAGAAAATAAAGAATCTTTTAAAAATACAAAAGAGGAAAGTCAGTAAGAGGAGCTTATATCACATGTTCACTTTCCCACCCACCCCATTCCAGGCTGATATGAGTGAATAAATACTGAAACAATGTTGAGCCTTCCTGCAGATCCATGGAAATCATCAGAAAATTTGTAACAGGAAAGGGAGGGGGCGGAGCAAGATGGCGAAGGAGTAGGAGACCGGGATTTCATCTGGACTCAGGAATTCAGCTGGATAGGGATCAAACCATTCTGAACACCTACGAACTCAACAACAGGAGATCAAAGAAAAGAATAGCATCAACTCTGAACAAAAAAGCGACTACTTTATGGAAGGTAGGATGTGCGGAGAAGTGAATCCGAGGCGGTATTTGGGAGGATAGACGGCAGGGGAGGGGGCCTCTGTCTGCCGCTTCTGGCAAGTGATAGAGCCACGGAGCACAAAATTGGAACTTTTAGAAGTCGGATCCGCTGAGGGACGCTCCAGTGGCTAAGCTGGTGGTGGAACCCTTGCAGGACAGTGTGTTCTCAGGACCCTCAGGGTCACAGAAGGACTGAGGGTGCCGGAGTGCGGCAGAGCTCTCAGGTATCAGAGCGGGGAAGCCGGCTGCAGAGACAGAGCCGAGGCATGGGCTCTCTGCTCGGGGTTGCCATAAACTGATCGGCAACACAGTTGGGCCACTGCTCCTCCAGCAGGGAACCAACAAGCGGCAGATTGGGGAGACTCCCCTTCCTCCCCTGGGAGGAGTGGCACAAGAGCGCACCGCAGGGATCTGCTGGGTTTGGAGACTCCACACGGGGTCGTGTGCCAGAGATAGAAATGCTCGGTCACAAGCTGGGTGAGCACGGAGTGCGGCCAGAGACCAGGGAGACGGGAGTAACTGACTGCTTTTCTCTGGGGGCGCACTGAAGAGCGGGGCCCCAAGTTCTGGGCTCCTGCGAGTGGAGACTGGGAGGCCGCCATTTTCACTGTTGTCCTCCAAAGCTGTAGGGAAAGCTTGCAGGGAACAAAAGCTCCCCAGAGCAAACCCAAGCGGATTGCTTAACCCAGACCAGCAAGGGCGGGGCAATTCCGCCTCCGGCAAAGACATTTAGGAGCCACGGCAACAGGCCCTTCCCCGAGAAGATCAGCAACAGCCAGACAAGACCAAGTTTACCGATCAATGAGAATGGCAGAACTCCAGGGCTAGGGGAATACTGCACATAGAATTCATGGCTCTTTTACCATGATTCATTAGTCTTTCAAATTTAATTTTTTTAACTTTTTTTTTGAATTTTTCTTTTTCCCTTTTTCAACCATCTTATCAATCCCTTTTTTAAAAAAAAAACTTATTTTTCATTTTTAGAGTCAGTCTATCCCTTCATAGTAGTTACCCTTATTTTTGGCATATATATATATATAAGTTCTCTCTTTAAAATTTTGAGATACAGTTTCTTCTAACATAGCAAAATGTACCCTAAATCTCTAGTGTATGGCTTTGTTCTACTCTGCCTGATCACATTCTATCCCTTTTTTTTTCTTTCCTTTTTTTAATCCTTTCTTTTTTCAAACGTCTTTTTTTAAAATTTTTTATAATTTTCAACTTTATAGTCATATTACATCCCTTCATCATATCAACCCATATTTTGTACATATATAAGTCTTTCTTTAAAATTTTAGGAGGCACTTTCTTCTAACAGACCAAAATACACCCAAAATCTAGTGTGAGCCACTAATCTATGCACCAGCCTGATCATATTTAGTCATAGTCTTGTTTTTTTGTCTTGTTTTGTTCTGTTTTTGTTTGTTTTTATCTTTTTTTTCCTTTTTTTTCCTTCCCTTTCTTTTCTCCTGGTTTCAGGTCTTTTCTGATTTGATTAGAATATATTTTCTGGAGACTTTGTTAACCTGTTAGCATTTTGTTCTCTCATTCATATATTCTCCTCTGGACAAAATGAGAAGACAAAAGATTCACCTCAATAAAAAGAACAAGAGGTAGTACCGTCTGCCAGGGACCTACTCAATATGGACATTAGTGCAATGTCAGACCTAAAGTTCAGAATCATGACTTTGAAGATACTAGCTGGGCGTGAAAAAAGCATGGAAGTTATTAGAGACACCATTTCTGGAGAAATAAAAGAACTAAAATCTAACCAAGTCGAAATCAAAAAGGCAATATTAAAGAGGTGCAATAAAAAATGGGGGCACTAACTGCTAGGATAAATGAGGCAGAATAAAGAATCGGCAATATAGAAGACCAAATGATGGAAAATAAAGAAGCTGAAAAAAAGAAAAATAACTACTGGAACACGAGGGCAGAATTCGAGAGATAAAGCGATACGATACGACGAAACAACATTAGAATAATTGGGATCTCAGAAGAAGAAGAAAGAGAGAGAGGGGCAGAAGGTGTATTGGAGCAAATTATAGGAGAGAAGTTCCCTAATGTGGGGAAGGAAACAGGCATCAAAATCCAGGAGGCACAGAGAACCCTCTCAAAATCAATAAAAATAGATCAACACCCCGACATCTAATAGTACAACTTATGAGTCTCAGAGACAAAGAGAAAATCCTGAAAGCAGCTCGGAGAAGACATATGTAACCTATAATGGGAGAAACATTAGATTGGCAACAGACCTATCCACAGAGACCTGGCAAGCCAGAAAGGACTGGCATGATATATTCACAGCACTAAACGAGAAAAATATGCAGCCAAGAATACTATGCCCAGCTAGGCTGTCATTGAAAATAGAAGGAGAGATAAAAAGCTTCCAGGACAAACAAAAACTAAAGGAATTCGCAAACACGAAACCAGCCCTACAAGAAATACTGACAGGGGTCCTCTAAGCAAAGAGAGAGCCTAAAAGCAGCATAGACCAGAAGGGAATACAGACAATATACAGTAATAGTCACCTTACAAGCAATACAATGGCACTAAATTCGTATCTTTTCATAGTTACCCTGAATGTAAATGGGCTAAATGCCCCAATCAAGAGACACAGGCTATCAGATTGAATTAAAAAGAAGACTCATCTATATGCTGTCTTTAAGAGGCTCATTTTAGACCCAAAGACACCCCCACATTGAAAGTGAAGGGGTGGAAAACGATTTACCATGCTAATGGACACCAGAAGAAAGCTGGGGTGGCAATCCTTATATCAGACAAATTAGATTTTAAAACACAGACAACAAAGAGATGAGGAAAGATACTATATCCTACTTAAAGGGTCTATCCAACAAGAAGATCTAACAATTGTAAATATCTATACCCCTAACATGGGAGCAGCCAATTATATAAGGCAATTAATAACAAAAGCAAAGAAACACATTGACAACAATACAATAATAGTGGGGGACTTTAACAGCCACCTGACTGAAATGGACAGATCATCTAAGCAAAAGATCAACAAAGAAATAAAGACTTTAAATGACACACTAAACCAAATGGACTTCACAGACATATTCAGAACATTCCATCCCAAAGCAACGGAATACACATTCTTCTCTAGTGCCCATGAACATTCTCCAGAAGATCAAATCCTAGGTCACAAATCAGGTCTCAACCGGTACCAAAAGACTGGGATTATTCCCTGCATATTTTCAGACCACCATGCTTTGAAACTAGAACTCAATCACAAGAGGAAAGTCAGAAGGAACTCAAATACATGGAGGCTAAAGAGCATCCTACTAAAGAATGAATGGGTCAACCAGGAAATTAAAGAAGAATTTAAAAAATTCATGGAGGGCGCCTGGGTGGCTCAGTTGGTTAAACGACTGCCTTCGGCTCAGGTCATGATCCTGGAGTCCTGGGATCAAGTCCCGCATCGGGCTCCCTGCTCAGCGGGGAGTCTGCTTCTCCCTCTAACCCTCTTCCCTCTCGTGCTTTCTCTCTCTCAAATAAATAAATAAAATCTTTAAAAAAAAAAAATTCATGGAAACCAATGAAAATGAAAACATAACTGTTCAAAATCTTTGGGATACAGCAAGGCAGTCCTGAGAGGAAAGTATATAGCAATACAAGCCTTTCTCAAGAAATAAGAAAGGTCTCAAATATACAACCTAACCCTACACCTAAAGGAGCTAGAGAAAAAACAGCAAATAAAGCCTAAACCCAGCAGGAGAAGAGAAATAATAAAGATCAGAGCAGAAATCAATGAAGTAGAAACCAAAAGAACAGCAGAACAGATCAACGAAACTAGGAGCTGGTTCTTTGAAAGAATTAAGAAGATTGATAAACCCCTGGCCAGACTTATCAAAAAGAAAAGAGAAATGACCCAAATCAACAAAATCATGAATGAAAGAGGAGAGATCACAACCAACACCAAAGAAATACAAGCAATTATAAGAACATATTATGAGCAACTCTATGCCAGCAAATTAGATAACCTGGAAGAAATGGATGCATTCCTAAAGATGTATCAACTGCCAAAACTGAACCAGGAAGAAATAGAAAACATGATCAGACTTATAACCACTAAGGAAATTGAAGCAGTCATCAAAAATCTCCCAACAAACAAAAGCCCAGGGTCAGATGGCTTCCCAGGGGAATTCTACCAAACATTTAAAGAAGAATGAATACCTATTCTCCAGAAACTGTTCCAAAAAATAGAAATGGAAGGAAAACTTCCAAACTCCTTTTATGAGGCCACCATTACCTTGATCCCCAAACTAAACAAAGACCCCATCAAAAAGGAGAATTACAGACCAATATCCTTGAAGAACATGGATGCAAAAATTTTCACCAAAATACTAGCCAATAGGATCCAACAGTACATTAAAAGGATTATTCACCATGACCAAGTGGGATTTATCCCTGGGCTGCAAGGTTGGTTCAACATCCGCAAATAAATCAACGTGATAAAATATATTAACAAAAGAAAGAACAAGAATCATATGATCCTCTCAATAGATGCAGAGAAAGCATTTGACAACGTACAGCATCCTTTCTTGATCAAAACTCTTCAGAGTATAGGGATAGAGGGTACCTACCTCAATATCATAAAAACCATCTATGAAAAACCTACAGCGAATATCATTCTCAATGGGGAAAAGCTGAGAGCTTTCTCCCTAAGGTCAGGAATGCGGCAGGGATGTCCACTATCACCACTGCTATTCAACATAGTATTAGAAGTCCTAGCCACAGCAATCAGACACAAAAAGAAATCAAAGGCATCCAATTCGGCAAGGAGGAAGGGAAACTCTCTTTGCAGATGATATGATACTTTATGTGGAAAATTCAAAAGACTCCACCCCAAAACTGCTAGAAGTCATACGGGAATTAAGTCAAGTGGCAGGATATAAAATCAATGCACAGAAATCAGTGGCATTCCTATACACCATCAAGACAGAAGAGAGAGAAATTAAGGATTCGATCCCATTTACAATTGCACCCAAAACCATAAGATACCTAGACATAAATCTAACCAAAGAGGCAAAGGATCTGTACTCAGAAAACTATAAAATACTCATGAAAGAAACTGAGGAAGACACAAAGAAATGGAAAAACGTTCCATGCTCATGGACTGGAAGAACAAACATTGTGAAGATGTCAACGCTACGTAGAGCAATCTACACATTCAATACAATCCCCATCAAAATACCATCCACTTTTTTCAAAGAACTGAAACAAATAATCCTAAAATTTGTATGGAACCAGAAGAGTCCCCAAATAGCCAGAGGAATGTTGAAAAAGAAAAGCAAAACTCGCGGCTTCCAATTCCGGACTTTCAGCTCTAGTACAAAGCTGTCATCATCAAGACAGTATGGTACTGGCACAAAAACAGACACATAGATCAGTGGAACAGAATAGAGAGCCCAGAAATGGACCCTCAATTCCATGGTCAACTAATCTTTGACAAAGCAGGAAAGAATGTCCAATGGAAAAAAGACAGTCTCTTCAACCAGTGGTGTTGGGAAAATTGGACAGCTACATGCAGAAGAATGAAACTGGACCATTTCCTTACACCTCACACAAAAATAGACTCAAAATGGTTGAAAGACCTCAGTGTGAGACAGGAGTCCATCAAAATCCTAAAAGGAGAACACAGGCAGCAACCTCTTCAACCTCAGCTGCAGCAACTTCTTCCTAGAAACATCGCCAAAGGCAAGGGGGGCAAGGGCAAAAATGAACTATTGGGATTTCATCAAGATAAAAAGCTTTTGCACAGCAAAAGAAACAGTCAACAAAACCAACAGACAACCGACAGAATGGGAGAAGATATTTGCAAATGACATATCAGATAAAGGGCTAGTATCCAAAATCTATAAAGAACTTATCAAACTCCACACCCAAAGAACAAATAATCCAATTAAGAAATGGGCAGAAAACGTGAACAGACATTTTTCCAAAGAAGACATCCAAATCGCCAAAAGACACATGAAAAATTGCTCAACATCGCTCGTCATCAGGGAAATCCAAATCAAAACCTCAATGAGATACCACCTCACACCAGTCAGAATGGCTAAAATTAACAAGTCAGGAAACGACAGATGTTGGGGATGTGGAGAAAGGGGAACCCTCCTATACTGTTGGTGGGAATGCAAGCTGGTGCAACCACTCTGGAAAACAGTATGGAGGTTCCTCAAAAAGTTGAAAATAGAGCTACCCTAAGACCCAGCAATTGCACTACTGGATATTTACCACAATGATACAAATTTAGGGATCCAAAGGGGTATGTGCACCCCAATGTTTATAGCAGCA